>NC_079457.1:39946273-40091273 GCF_903798145.1 Danio aesculapii
CTCCCTGTTATCTGACAGCGGGAAGCGTTGAGTGACTGACTGCTAATATGAACCAATACAGCAGCAGGGTAGAGCGATTCAGCAAGTTTTTAGAGAAAATCAAATCAGATTGCTCTACAACCATTATATTCAGACACACAAATGCTCCCAGATATATTATGAGGGCGCATAGATTACATTTCGGGCGCTCATGCGACCAAAATGGTTGCAATTTCGAGCCCTGTAGTATAAGGAAATGTATTCAGACCACAACTGAACGTTTGAAGAAAATTGAATGCCTTAATATTTAGAATTAGCTATTATTGATGTAAATGCAGCCGTTCAAGGCGCATAATTGATTTATTACGGTATTGACAGTATTAGAAAATCCATGTCGTGGCGCAATGTCACACCAGTGATGACTATGACACCGGTGTACCGCCCACCCCTACTTAGTAGTGTTATTAAAAGATCACAAAGGTGGCGATTTACTTAAATATATACTGTATATGTACTCTGTGAATATACTGTATATGTACTGTGTGAAGAATGGTACTGTTCCTACGCATGTGCGCTGCTCAACATGCTCCAACCATCTTCCCAAATTGTAATAAGTAAATCCAGTTAAGTTAAGATAAACCAGCTGCTGTCAAATTAAAGCATGATGGTTAAACTTAAAATTTTTTTTTAAATAGACAGCCATAAAAATTACTTCAGTTATTACATAGTTGTATAGCAAATTTCTTTATTTTACAGTGTCATTCTACTATTACCTGTTTTTTGTTGAGTTAGTTTGAATTAATAATAGCATTATAACAGCAATATTAAAAAAATATAAATAAATAAAAATAATAATAATAATAAATAAATAAAAATAATAATAATAAATAAATAAATAAAAATAATAATAAATAAATAAATAAATAAATAAATAAATAAATAAATAAATAAATAAATAAATAAAATCGCAAACTTGTGTAACAACAAAATAAAAGATTAGCCCAATTTCAGAAGAAGCCTTTGACAACAGTTAATGAGACAAGACGTACCTTGAGTTCCTGAAGTTGGTCAGGCTCATAGAGCTGGTTGGACACAGCTTGAGCCAAAAAGGCATCAAGCTCATGGCGCTGAAGAATGCGACCCCCCGGCCACTGCATCATATACCTGTAAACACACACGTGCATCAACGTTACTCAGATTCCATGCTGATCTACTTATTCAGAGTAAGAACCATATCTGTATCCAATGAGAAACAGCCCCCCAGTGAGGTCATCTGGCAGTGGTACCTGAGCACGCAGCACATGAGCAGCAGGTGAGATGGCACACAGGTTGGGTTGAGCAGGGCAGGGCAGTCAGACCGCATGCAGGCTAGAAAGGCTCGCGTACGGCGGCTTCGGTCCTCAGATGCTCTGCCAAGCCACAACCGCCTCAGATTGGGACATGTCCACTCACGAAAACACAGGGCTGGGACGAGCTCTGGGGTCAGGGCAGATTTAGCTTTACTGGCACACCACTCCTTTACAATAACCGGGGGCACTGCAGAGTCACAGAGAAATGAAACCTGTTTAGTGTCATGTTGATCTTTCTCTGGCATCTACTTTCTCACAGTAAAATAAATGATATGCATTATTAAAAGAAAAATAGAGACACTACCACATTTTACACCTGGTATAGATACAGATGGACTATTTTTAATTCATATTATGCTAGGTCTTCTCATTCTGTACAACTGCCTCTAGAACTGCTGTCAATCAAACCACTTGTGAAATATTAGAAAAATACACCTAAAAATATATGAAAAAAAGGACTTGGAATATAATCCAATATATATTATTTATAGGTTAACTATCCCTGTTAAAGGGCACATAGTTTACCTCTTTTTTATGATTTAATATTAATATTATGGTTCTTCTGAGTGTGCCAGTTTAGGTTCAGTTCAAAACACAATTCAGATTTTTTTTTATTATAATGTGTCAAAGTGTCATGTTGGGGGCGTGTCCACAGTTCGCTGATTTAGGGGTGTGGCTTCCCACCCAACGTAACAAGGGGGCGGAGCTATGAGCTCACCCGCTCTGTGTTTGGGCAGACTGAGAGAAGGAGCAGGAGTGAGAGGATCAGCAATCAGTCGTACATATCCGACTCGGACACAGACCAAGCAGAGAGTACAAAATCATTTGTGTCTTTGTGTAGTTTTACAGCCAACTGTGTGCTAGTTTCAAGTACCGAGCTTGTACACCGAGGCTAATAACCACGCACACTGAATTAACTTTGACTGAGGTACAGGATGCGTCGCTCGAAGCCGCGACACGGCACACCAGACACTCTGTGGCGTGGCAGAAACATGAAGTGTCCCGAATCGTCACGCCGTTGTGTGTACCCTGATAGAAACCTATGTTTAGAATTCTAAAACGCATGGCGCTGCGTCAGGTGTAGCAGCACCTAGTTAAGATCACAGGGAGTTTCTGTGATCGCGAGAAATGCAAACGGCTGAAGTATAAGGTAGACTCAATGAGAAGTACACATGTTTGCAAACCTACCTAAAGATACAACCAATAATTCCGATTAGAGCGATAATGTGGAGAATATTGTTCTTGTGTTGAGCCCAATGAGCCTTGCATCTAAAAATAGAGCTAGGGTGTTCCTTTAGTGATATCTTCGACTCACGCTGAAAATGGCGGACGTGAATCAACAAACTGAAGATATGATGACGTGCCTGTCAATCAATAATGGTGGGCGGGGGGACCGCACTCCTACGTAAAGTTGCGGTCGATCTGAAAACCGCTCCAATTGGTCCACCGTTTTTATGTTGTTAAATTCAAAAAAAGCACTGGGTGTGCTTATATCACCCTAATATGACGCTCTATACACTATACATGCACATATGTCTGTCCAAACAGCTTGAAAAGTAGTTTTTTTTACCATAGGTGCCCTTTAAGGCCTGTAAGCTCTTTTATCCCGTAAGTTGCTGCTTGCAGTTATATTTTACAATTAATTTATAACAATAAATTAGCACTCTTTTATTAACCAAGAAACATGAAGCAATGTTTAGGCTTCATATTTAATAAACAATTGTATTAATGTGCCAAATAGCTGTAGCACTGTCTTATTAACCCAAAGTCTATGCCCACCCTCATCCTCACCATCGACTGGACTACGCTTGCGCATGGCCAGTCTCTCCAGCCTCCGCTGGGTCTCAGCCAGGCTGAACAGCACCCCGTAGGCATACTGGCGGGCAGAACGGAAAAGTAGAGAAGCAGGAGGCAGGTCAGGATTGCACTCATCCTCTATACACACTGGCATCTTCATCTCCCCCTGAGAGGTGACAGAAAGGAAACAGAAAAGGGAGAAGAAATGGAGCGTAAGGGACATGGAGAACAGTATTAGAACTCTGATATCTGCTATTACAATATATTCTTTCTGAATATTAAATGGGTTTTCAGGAAATTTATCACAATAAATGCAAACAAACTCTAGTCTGCTGTTCTAAGTAATAAAAATAATTTTAAGCACACACTGTAATGAAGATATAAGTAATTTTACTTCATTCTTCATAACTTCATTATTTTATGAGACTTCAATGTTTTTTTAAACATCTGCCACCATAAATGCAAAACTAACACTAAAACTATTGCTTTTATAAAATTATATTATTTTAACATCATTTTTAATGAAAACATTGTGTATTTTTGTAATAAGTTCTGAAGTACAACAGCTTATAATAAAAACACAAGCAATGATGCTGCTTTGAAGTACACAAAAAGGTTTCCATTTCAACACAGATTTGACGTAAAGGAAAAATGAGTCATATGTTAAGTTCATAAACACAGCAGATTCAGTCAGATAATTTAGTGAAGAAAATCTCTAAATGATTTCATTTGCATGCACATGCTGTGTGATTGCAGTACCTTGGTCAGGATGTGGTAGATTTGTGGATACATGAGTCCTCTTCTGTGTCTGTGCTCGGCCACTCTCAGCACCTCTGCACTGACCTGGGGAAGGGGTGGTGTTGTGATGTCCATGTGACTCCGAGTTGGCATGGAAAGCAATGAAGGGATGGACGGCCCACTTCCATTGCCATGGTGGCCGTCCCCAGAGCCACTGCCACTCCGTCCACTGGGATCTTCCCATCTCGTGGACTTGTCAGCCAAATGACTATGGAAGAAAAGAAATATTCAGCCTGCTCTAAACACAAGATGACTAATAAAAAAAGGTTCACTACAGATTCACTAAATATTGGGTGCTTCTCAATTCTTATTTGTGCATCCTGGTTTCCTTTCCTCATGTCTTAGCTCCACCCATGCAGGATGTGAGTGGAGGACCAAAGGAATAGATGTGAGGACAAAAGAATTGAATATAAAGACATGATACGTCCTCAATTCCTTTAGCGTCATTTAAAAGAGTCCTCATTCAATGAAAACTCCACATTACCAATTTTACTTTTACAAGTCAGGATTCTTGAATATTAGAGTTAATTATTAATATTCTAATATTTTTAACCTCCAAAAAAACAACATTTGTCTGTATTTTTTTCTCATTTTACTTAATTTTTACAGGTATTAACTGATTATTTGTGCTGAAATACACATTACATCCAAATTAAAGAAACTATGAAGACATTATCCAAATTTACAACAACTTTATGCTTAATATTCATATTAATATGTGTTTGTTTTTCTGTTGTAGTTAGCAATTAGCAACTGGTGAACTCACTTAGCGCTGGTGTCATTTTGTTCCTCCCCATCTGAAGACGAAGATGACGAGGGGGAGGGGCCTGTGGGAGCAGCAGTGTGGTGATTGGGCTGTCGGCTGCCACCTTGAGAGGAATCATATGGAGCAGACCAATCAGCAAAGCCCATTTTCCCAACTAGTGAATCGTTACAGTCCTGCAGTGGCTGTGTTGGGTTCTGGCATAAAAGGGTTGGACCAGTGGCAGGACCGGGTCCATAGAGCCCACCTGGATAAGGCACCTTAACACCTGACACCTGGGGTGGACCAAACTGCAAAGAACAAACCAAAAACCAACCAAAAATATTTAGATGCAATTAGTTTCAGTAAAATACACTAAAAATCACCAAACTTTTGTAGTTTAAAAAACATTACCTGAGCTTTTAATGGCTGTACTGCCCCCACATGGCCTGGAGGTCCAGCAAATGGACTAGGCCCAAAGCCTGGAACTGAGATAAGTCAGATAAATAAATACTGAGTACAAACTGGTGTCAGAGTTTGTCTTGCAAACTACCATTTGGGAAGATGTTTCATTACTATTACAATTGAAAATATCTGTTTTTAATACCATACAATTAAATCATGAAACTATTCATTTTCAGCAACATTACTTCAGTGGCACATTATTCTACAAATTTGATACTAATAAGACAAACTGGTGCTCAAGAAATATTTTCAAAGTCAATAACTGTTCAACATTTATGGATTTTGTCATGAATGAAAAGTTCTAAGGGACAGTATTTATTAAAAAAAAAAACTTTTGTTGCCATCAATGTTTTTAATGTGCCTTTAATCAATGGAACCCATTCTAGGTAAATAAAAGTATTTACTCTCTCAAAATGACACCAAACACCACATTATACCTACAGAGGTAAGGAGAAGGTCCCATGGAGAGAGGTCTTGGTTTACTGGCCGCTGAAAAATACTCCACTGCCTTCTTAAACCTCTCAATTTTATCTTCGGTGCGTGACTAGTGGATAGAAAAGAGGGGAGAGAATAATAAGCTTCAAATGGAGCAACAGTATCAAACAAATGCATTTAATAAGCAGCACATGAAAACAAGGGTGTGCAATATTGACAAATCATTTGCCCAATCATTTTGAGGAATTTTCTTCTATACAGATAATATCTTGCTTGGAATGTTTTTGCTGCCTCAGCTGCTTTAGACCTGTCGTGGATAAATGTGACACTAAAACCACAGTAGTTGACAATGATTTTGATTAGGCCTTATTATATCACGCATCAGATGTGTATTCATCAAATCCTTCAAAGCATCGGCAATCTTTGCACACAAAAAAACTATTAGTTGAAATTGAAACAGTTGACATTGTTCAATCTGATCATGCAAAGCAAGATGAAAATATCTGGAGATAAATGTTTCCTTCTGTTTTGTTGAATTGTCAATGAATTAAAATCCAAAAATGAGTGTAATGTAAACCACTGTGAGACCACAGAAGCTTAACATTACCTGCAATAGCATTAAAAGAAACTCTTCTTACATAAAGCTTTTCTAATATAAGAATCTTCATTCTTCTAATTATAATTCTAATAGTTTTCCATGACCTTTAATATAGCCATATGCACACACTAAACAAGTGCACATACTTTCCCCCATCAAATGATTCATACTGTGAAGGACTCTTGCTTTGAAGCATAGAAAACTTAGTTGGTACAAATAGACAACTGAATCACTGAGATAAAATAATGTATTCAAAATCAGATTTATTTAGGAATTCAAAAAAAAACACATTGTTGCTCTGAGATGCACAAATGTTCTGCTCCGGCTAACTATTTTTGTTATCAACACCAACAACAGCAGTAGGCAATATGGTGTCAAATTAAATAAACAATTCTCGTTTGTTGAACTGTTGTATAAAAATCAATACCAATTTTGTGATAGCAGACATGCACTCATAATCTGGAAAACAGCACACCTGTTTGTAGGTTATTACTTTATTATACTATAGCTTATAAAAAATCCATAGAGGATGGATTTTTATTACAGACCATATCTTCTAAAAAAATCAATAAAGATTTTTAATGCTTTCACAACCCGAATGATGGGGCTTTCAGCTGATTTCTAACAAGTTTTCAACATGTAACGGATGCTTTTGGAGTCGCAACTCCATAAAGCCAGTTTGCACACTTAAAATAACAATTACAATATTTTCACAGATGTTAAATATCGCACACCCTCACATGTAAATGAATGTGTAAACACGCCATGCTTCACCTGTGACTGCTTGAAAACATCCTTGGCCACCGAATCTAAATTCCCAAGATCTTTGATGGATGCCACATACTCAGAAACAGCCTTGATAACAACCTCACATGGAGGGAGGACTAACTGATGAGCCCTTACCTGAGCAGAAAAAAGAATAAACAAAAATTATGAAGCAAAGAGCAACAAATAAAGTATGGGTTGTGCTAATAAGTGTAAAGCTCAAGGATGCTTAAATATCTCATCCATTACAACTATGAAAAAATGAAAATATCTGAGTGTGTGAATTGACATATTAGCACCTTAAGGGAGGCAAGAGGGTGTTCTGGGCCTAGAAGACTCCAATGAAAGGCAGCCAAGTCTTCATCTGGCAGAATGTGGTTACCTGTTTGTTTTTTTTTGAAGGACCAGATTTAATAACGTTCTTTAAAGATAAAGTCACATGTTCATGTTAGCTTCGCTTACCAAGAAGAGCAGCAAAAATGGGCAGGTGCTGTGTCTTGAGGCCGAGTTGGCGAGCCGCCTCTGATAGCAGGTACTGGTGAGTGGTCAGATTCTTGCCATTCCAGGAGAGCTTGAGAGCGTGGGAGCTGAAATAGGCCGGAACGTTGCATAGCGCAAACTCTGAGTCCTGTGCGATCAGACCCTGAAAACCATAGTCTCTGTACAGGGATAGCACCTCCTGATGGTGGTCCTCCAGGGTCTGCACCACCTACAATTCAAACAGGGAGGAAGGTGATCGCGTGTTCTTTATGATTTACTGAGCAACAAGCTACAACTGATTTGGCAGCACTGCATTTGCTGACAATACTCATTTTGGGCATATTTTCAATACACTGTCATCACCTGTACTTCCAAGCTCTCCCAGACAAAAGATTGTATTTTAATTAGAAGAGAGAAATACATAGATCATTGTACTGAAATATCTATCTAAGATAGTTGCAATACTTGATCACTACATTTCTAGTTTTAGAAGTTAAAAAAAGTTCCTTCAGCAGAATTTTCCAACCTAATGCATCACTTATAGCAACGTTTCGGGGTGTGTTCACACTTATAGTTTAGTTCTCTTGGTTCATAACTTGGAACAGAAGTTGCATTAAAATTTGTACAATACAAACTACATAACCATTGCATGATTAATGTATCAAATATAGCATTCTATATTTGAAACGTATAAAAATCTACATTATTTTGAATGTCTTTTTTTATTCATAATGAGTTACTGAATAGGTTATTCAGACGACTCAAAGCAAGTGATTTTCTTCAGTAAAGAAGCATTTTTCGTAAGTTTGTTTACCCCATTCACTTTGTGGAAAATTGTATCTAAAATGTAAGCCACTTAACATTAGCTAATATGAAATTGTTTATCACACATCTGCAATCATGTTCATTTTGTCAGTAAAGCCGGTTCTAGTATAACTCCAGCACGTTTTCAGATGGAGCAGAATTTACAGCACAGAGCTGTAGTTCACTGACAAGCTATTGTTTGTTTATTTTATTTTCTGGTTTATTTAACAGGGACAATACACTTGACATTGTTATACAAAGGCAACCAATGTCACGTCCATTGGGCATATTCACCTTATTCTCCACGTAGGAGCGGGCGCAGCCATTTGGATCATTTTGGCTCAAGACTCATTCACTTCCATTCATTTTAGATGTTAAAAACAGCTTGTTTGGCTGCTTGATGTTGCAAACTGATATGTTCTTAATATTATATTCTGCTTTGTCTGTATAATCATGCAAATACTTGTTTATAGACCGAGTAGTTTGACCGTTTTCTGCCGTTTATTATTCCTAGTCATTTCTCTTATAGGCAACTGAATTGGAAGTTCTAAAACAATCGCAAAAACGAGCGCACTTCCGCACTGAAGAATAAGGTCAATAGCATAAAGTTATTTTGCAGCCCTTGTCCCAGGTTAGGCTTTACATTTAAAAAAAACTAGTTAAATAAATGAACAAACAAAAAAACACACAATACAATAAACATGTACAGTAGGGTTGGGCCATGTCGACCAATTTGGAATCATCAATGGATGTCTAATGTGAAACATTGCGATGGACGATGGTATCGTCATCGTAAGCGTCAGTGAATTAATTATTTATGAATAATTAATTTAAAAAGGTATTGATTGACACTCATTAAGTAATTGCTTCGTACTGTTTTTATTTTTACATTCTTCGGGTGATTTATAAAACACAAACGTTTCGGCACAATGCCTTCCTCAGTGTGTGAATAATTAATTAATTCATAACAAATTAATTATCTGTAGTATACAATTTCTACCACCGACCCACATGGTCTTTGTTTTACCTATAATCAAATCATATATAGCTAAAGATTAGTTACACACAAACTACCACCAGTCAATCACTTTTTCGTGGGACTCTGGCATGAATAGGCAGAGTGATCAGAGTCGTTATAATGGCGTCGACAAAGCTTGGTTGGTTAAAAAAATGTGCACAACAAACAGGAACCAACCAACAGTATCTGAGGTTTTCACTAAAACTACCAAGTGTGAAAGCGAAAGATTGAAGCAGTGTACAGACACTGTGAGCCTGTGACTGACTGCACTGGAAACTGAGCTTTTTGAAAACTCTGAGGAGGCCGTTTTCATTTTAAAACGCTGCTGCTGCGGCGTCTCAGTGTGGACGGGGGAAAACGGAGACATCTGAAAAGACGCGCGCATTCGCTGCAGAGTGATAGCGTGTGTGTGGTCAAGTGATGTTTGTTTTCGGTGTGGACAGAGGGCTTTTCAGAAATGCTAGGTGAAACGCCTGTGCGGACGTGGATAGTTTTCGTTCTAAAATGCCATTTTTAAACTAAGACGTATTAGTGTAAACGGGGCCTGAGTGTGTATTTTTCGCAAGCGGGTGGCTGCTGCGACAGGGGCGGGGTGGAGGATCGCGATATCGGTTCAGCATTGTGATGTCTATCGGTGATGGACGATGGCATTGTCTATCGACCCAACCCTAATATACAGAGCCACAAACCTAAAATGTAAGTCAATCTGCATACTAAAGAGAAACGTTAACCTGACTAATACTAAATGTTCAAATTAAGCAAAATGTGTTCAAAATCTAAATCGTTAACAAACGATGAAATCAAGAATCTTTCTGTAATAATGACTACTTCTAAATGCAGCACTTGAAAATACAACATTTACATGTTTTTACTGCAAAATCACTTCAGTCAAGTGTTTGAAATAAATTAATCTGTGAGATGGTTTCATAGTCGTGTAATTTTAGGACACAAGACATGACAAGATGTGCAAGATAGTTGCAGTTCACAATTTCATTTTGATATGCTGCCTGCCATAGTAAAGTCAAAATACAGCCAGGAACTTATCCATTGCCCACACAAACCGATCTGCCAGCTAGAAATAAGAAAAACAGCTGTGCTTGACAATTTTTAGGTTGCATTTTCTGAAATCTTGTCTTGTTTTTTAGGTCATTTAGATGCGTTTGGTCAATGTTGCGTTCATTTTTCAGTAGAACCACACCAGAGTTCCTTTGGAAGCTTGTTTAGTGCTCACCGAGTTTTGGAAGAACCACACTGACCACTGAACCAAATTAAACAAGTGTGAACACACCCCTAGTTGATAAGAAAATACTTCGCCTATGGTCACAAATAAGTTAAATTCAGAATGTGAACACACCCTTATTTGCCAAGAAAATACTTTCCCTATGGTCAGAAATTAGTTACATTTAAATGTCATGCCCCTAAGTGTAATTATTTCTAGTTTCTATCATACAGAATTACTGTATTTTAAAATGGGTTTGACGGGTCAGTTTCAAATCAACACTACAAATACAAATAAGCTGAAACTGTGCTAATGACTGTCCAGAAATGACTGACTTACCATTAGTCTAAGGGTTACTAATGCTGAGTTCAAGTCATGTTAGACAGATTGTATTTACAAGAGAAGAGCACTGGAGTTTCCTTAAGCCTTACGTTTCAAAGTCAAGAATGTTTGTAAAATGTCAAACACAATAGATTAAGATTCAGTGCTGATGGTAGATGTGTTGAAATGTACAATACAATTAAGTTTCAGCAACAACACATACTATTACTGCACAGTAAGACTGAACATTTGATGATTCAGCTTCCAGCACCTTCATAAACTGAATAAAAAAAGAAAAGCACCAACACTCCAATACATAGTTTATTGTTCATTTTGTAAATGATTTTTTTGAAGTGCTAATTTTTAGTGTTAAAATGTGCACTGCCTCCTGGCTCACCTGAACATACCTGAGGTTGAAAAAACAACTTTGAACTTCACAAAGAAAAAAAAACTTATTTTAGATTATAGCAAATATCAAAGTCATGTGACAATATCACAGCAGTCCTGATGAGGAGACCTGCTCAATAACAGCTTTCACGGGCTACTTAATGAACTGGAATCATAATTTGAAACATATAATATTAAACATTTTATTAATAAAATATTAAGGCACTTTAGTACATATTTATATTGCAATAAGACAATTAGCTAAGACAGGTAAAGCATTTGCAGTACATTCTGGTTGAATAACAATTCATCTCGAGGAAGGCATCAGGCCACTCACCCGCACGCGGAATCGGAACATGGCGAGGCGGACACAGTGGCTCAGGCAGGCCGGGGGCAGGAACCAGGCCCGAGGAGGGGGTGTGGCCTTGCTTCCGACGTGGTTGACGATGAGCTGTGCGGTCTGCCGCTGCCCCTGCGCCCGCCGCGCCCACTCCGGCCAGCGATCCTTCCCAAGCGTGCCGTTAAAAACCACCACTAGCTCCAGTCCGCCTTGGTACAAACAGGCCTGGGAGAGGGCCGCCAGATAGCCGAGCATTGCATTCCACTCGCCTCCACAAACCCAGTCGGTCTGGTAGCCCCCGTAAAGCCGCTGAAGGCCGGAGTCTGCGTCAACCAGAATGCGAGCTGGCGGGGGAGGCGGAGGCAGCGAGCTGGGATGATGGGGATGGTGGTGGTGGTGATGGTGGTGGTGTGGAGGCTGACGGCCTGCCGTGCGGGCTAGCTTGAGGAGGTCTACTGGAACTGCCGCCCCGGGGCAGCGTTTCTCCAAATACTCCTGAAACCCTTGAACTCCCATACTGAATGTGTGTCTAAGCGCGTGAGATGGATGAACCTTGATAACAAGTTGAATTGTAGGTTATGTGCTCCGATCTCGATCTGACCGGTTGTAGTTAGATAACTAAAAAGCTGAAATGTCCAGTAAATTATCCGACGAATGCAACTGTCATCCGACCCCCTGTAAAATTTCAGATACGCGAGGCTATTTTTTACATTTGGTCGTGTAAGTGCAATTTGTGTCCATTCCCAAGTGTGTCAACGTGCTAGAATCCCACAAAAGTCTCTCCGTTTCGATCAATTACGATGTTGCACGGTCTACAGCGTAACGATGGAGGATAACGGCGCGCACGCTACAGTTATGATGTCGACAGTGTTGGTAACATCAAAATATAATCCTATTTGTAACCCTTCTAGCTGCAAACTGAACAACAACTACGCCCTTGCTATCAAACGTGCCCGTTAAGTAGTTGAAACTAACTCTAGCAGATGGCGAATACAGTTTGCCCTGTACTGGTTAACAGTTGTAAGAGCTACAGTTTGTGGCTAACAAACTAGCTCGCGCACTTAGCCAGTTAGCCAAGATCCCGGCGTGATTGACGCGTCAACTAGTCGAGACAAATCGGGGGCTGCAACGATTCGGAATGAGATGAATAACTATGGGGAAAATAAAGTAAAACAACTAAAATAAAACAAAAACAAAAGCCCGACGTAAGCTCCCTCGCTCTCTATCTCACTCACGACTTCATGTTGAGGAGAGGAACATACTTTCATGCGACGTCGGCCATCTTGCGACTTCCCCGCGGACCGACAGAAAGTGGGAGGGCAGGAGAGCCGAGGGAAGTGGGAGGAGCGACGAGACTCGTCACTGGGGGATGTAGTTTAGTATCTGTGAAAATATATCTGGGGTGTCGAGTAAAAGACTACAACTACCAGAACATTAAAGTGAGAGACGTGATGCGTGCCTTATCCAAAAGGAAAGGTTCATTCAAATGAAGATAGGGAAAAATCGGCTCAGTTGGAAAAACTGGATTAAAATCACTGTATCTGAAATTCTCAAGTACTGTGGTGAAAAAAAGCACCTTGGACTGCAACAGTGATAATAAAAGCTGAATGAGAAATAATAATTTTACAAATGAATTTTGTCTTTCAAATTTTACGAACAACACTTTTCGGCACATTTAGGTTTGCGCGTCCAACTAGGTAGGTAGGTAGGTAGGTAGGTAGGTAGGTAGGTAGATAGATAGATAGATAGATAGATAGATAGATAGATAGATAGATAGATAGATAGATAGATAGATAGATAGATAGATAGATAGATAGATAGATAGATAGATAGATAGATAGATAGATAGATAGATAGATAGATAGATGGATGGATGGATGGATGGATGGATGGATGGATGGATGGATGGATGGATAGATGGATAGATAGAGGGATAGTCACTTTTTACATAGGCCTAATACAAATATGTCTTTATATACAAATATATGCAGTTCTTGGCATTGAAAGACTACTGGTTGCAACACAATTCAGGTTTAACTATATGTCACCTTTAAATTAATATGTAGGCCAATATAAAGTGTTGTGTATTAGTATATAAAATGAATAAAAAATATAATTTTATGCTTGAAATTAGCATTTTCAACTATTACAAATGACTATATATATAATTTAATATTATAAATAATAATTATATTATTAACACTTTTTTTAATTGCCCCCTGCTAACGAATTACTTTCAAATGTTAGAGCAATGACTACGTGTAAACAGTGTAGTATAAGATGTGAACATATTTTCAAGTAATTTTAGACTTTATGAATCGACAGACTCATGACGAATGCATTGGCATACAAATTGACGTCATAGTTGAACAGCTCAAACCATAACTACACCTAAACGACACTAGAGCGCGCCAAAGGCAAACTGTTGGCAGATAGTGAACAGCGGCGCTGAATCAAACAGAAGTGCACCGCAGTAGCATGCTTTAAATCAGTGGTTCTCAAACTTTTAAACCCGCGACCCCCATTGTAAGATCGTCAAGAACTCGCGACCCCCCACTACCAAAGCATATACAAACAATAAAAATAGCTTTTTTTTTAAGCTGTTCACAATATTTTAACTATATTTACTATAGATTACAGGGCTCGAAATTAACATTTTTGCTTGGTAACACTGGTGCTTCTAACTTTAAAAATGTAGGCGCACCAGCCAAAATTTAGTGGCTCCCACCAATTATCGCACTGTTACTACAAGTTTTATAAACAGATTTATTGCATTTGAAAATCAACACTAATCAAAACTAACAAGCAAAAAAATAAATATGCATGCGTGAGGAAAATATGTCTTAATGAAATCCCGTTATCACAAGAAAAGACATTTTTATAACATAATTGAGTGACCAAAAGATACACGGACGGATATCCCAAAAGTTATCCCACAGACTTTACAGTGAATGCTAGTTATTTTCATAGCAGACTTGAAGCCAATGGAGGTCTTTTATCCACTCTTCAATAAGTATAGCTGGTGGATTAACATTCAGCACATGATCAGTAATCAGATGTGCCAATATTTGTAGCTTTAGGTGTTTCTAAGACAAAATCTGTCAGTGTTGTTTTCATTCTCTCGTCTTGCGCTTTACATTTTCGCGGTTGTAGCTCCTGTCATCTGAAGACAGGAGGCGTTGACTGAGTGATTGACAGCTGATTTTAACCAATCATTCGTGTTCAGTTCTTAGAGCAGTGGGCCAATAAGAAGAGCGCGAAGGCGGGGCAAGCGTTGAAGGCTTTGTTTACTGCGGCAAGTTGACATGACAACAGTTTTAAACTGTTCCTGAGCGCTGCGTTCCAAGTACAAAGATGCATTCTGCCCGAATGTGTCCTAAATACTTTATGAATCAGTAATATATTTTTAAAAATCTGAAAATATTAGCTTTCACTTGTAATACTGAAAAATATTTATTATAATCACTGAAAATTACACAATTTTTAAATAACTCTCGCGACCCCTTGAAATTATTCTGCGACCCCCGCAGGGGTCGCGACCCCCAGTTTGGGAACCACTGCTTTAAATCACCCGTCGTTAAGCGTCAACCACACTCAGTTTGCAGAGTGTAAAATATAAAAACAGATATTTGTTTCGAAACTCCATTTATGATGAGGTTGATCTCATTGGCCAATAATTTACTTGCTTAATGAAAACTGGAAATTAAGTAGAAATTAATTAAACACATGAATAATCTTTTATTGCAACACTTTACTTTCACATTTTGTCTCCCTTTTCATTCTAAACTCACCAGTTCACCCAAAAACAAAACTTAATGACTCGCTGTTCATTCCAAAATGAAAATTCATTACCTCATGTCAGATGTTGAAATGTCTACAGGACATGTGAGCAATTCTTTGGTTTCATAAAGCTAATATCACTCTTCACTCTTCACTCAATCATTGGTAAAATTGCAAGCATATAGATTATTTCAATGTGGTGATGTCATTGACCTATGAACATTTCCTGCTTGTTATCAAACTATTTATAACTGTAACGAGGATATTCAATCATAACTTAAATGTTAAAACAGCTTTACAATATTTATCAATATGTGGCTCTTTTTGGATTCTCAGAAGATATAGAAGTTAAAAATGTACAACAGGAAATACGTTGGGACCACTGTTATTGTTTACATATTGTTATGGCTCTGAACCTGAAGCTCCAATAAGAACAACCTCCAACATTTCCATAAGACCATTATGAGGCTGAAAAGTAAATCCAAGCAAAAAATAACAAATACAGAAATAAATATGTAAATAAAATATGCAGTAATAAATAAATAAATATAAATTAAACAGAAAACTAAATAAACAAAATATCACCACACTCCTACATCCCACGATGATGTAAAGTGTGTGTTTAACTATTTTCAATGAACATTTTACTGATACTCCAGCTATTAAACACACATTTCCTTCATGAATCATACTGTGCATGAGAGGTCAAGAAAACCTGGCTGCAGGTCCAGTATCATGCATAACATTCATGTCTGAGCTCTCTTTTTGTCTTTCCTAGGCTTTGTGCAAATGCCAAAATGATTGAAACTCCGGTTTGATATATGCTTATTTTGTTCAAACAGCTAGAAGAATGAATGCCTGGCTAAAGAAGAACTTAATCCATCACTGTTGCCCAAACGCATCTGAGGTACTTCTTTGTATACTCGTGTAGCTTTTTTAGTCATTTGCTTTGATATGTTTGTATTTGCTGCAGCTGCACACTGTGGATTTAGGAAGTCAGTGTATGATATCTGAACTGCTAATGCAATCCAATATGCAGGAGATCCAGAGAGGAGGATCACGCACATCCCACCAGATCTCAACTACACTTCAGGTTTTTCCACACTCCTCACAATCCAAATGCTTAATACATAGTGTTTAATGCAATTAGGTAAATGCAAGATGCATCATTTTTATACATAATAAGTTTTTAATAGTTTTCCTTAACATTCAGGGGGAATTCATCTTTTAAAAAAGTTGCTGAAATGGATGTTATTTATCTGTTATATTCAATTTATGTTAAAAGCCCTCATCTGAACTACGTGTACTCTAAAGTGTTTCCAAACTTTTACGAGTGCCTTGCTTTTTGCAGACATTGACATCTACAGTCATTGACATCCAAAGTACAACAAAATTACTGGAATTCAAAGCTGGAATGCTGGATTCCAACATTCTTAAAAAATGTACCCCTGTCTAACTGCTTGTTAACGCAAATTTCTAAACAGCCAATCACATGGCAGCAACTCAGTTCATTTAGTAAGAAAGGTGATTTCAGTGACTTTGAACGTGACATGGTTGTTGGTGCCAGACAGGCTGGTCTGAGTATTTCAGAAACTGCTGATCTACTGGGATTTTCACGCACAACCATCTCTAGGGTGGTCTGAATGTTCTGAAAAAGAGAAAATATCAACACCAGGTGCTATTTCTGTTAGCTAATAACAGAAAACCGAGGCTACAATTCACACAGGCTCACCAAAATTGGACAATAGAAGATAAAAACGTTGCCTTGTCTAATGAGTCTCAATTTCTGCTGCAACATTCGGATGGTAGGGTCAGAATTTGGTGTCAATAACATGAAAGCATGGATCCATCCTGCCTCAATGGTTCATGCTGCTGGTGGTGTAATGGTGTGGGGGATGTTTTCTTGGCACATTTTGGGCCCATTAGTATCAACTAAGCATTGTGTCAATGCCACAGCCTATCTAAGTATTGTAGCTGACCATGTCCATCCCTTTATGACCACAGTGTACCCATCTTCTGATGGCTACTTACAGCAGGATAACGTGGCATGTCATAAAACATGAATCATCTCAGACTAGTTTCTTGAACAAGACAATGAGTTCACTGTACTCAGATGGCCTCCACAGTCACCAGATCTCCATCCAATAGAATACCTTTGGGATGTGGTGGAATAGGAGATTCATGCATCATGCATGTGCAGCCGACAAATCTGCAGAAACTGTGTGATGCTATCATGTCAATATGGACCAAAATCTCTGAGGATTTTTTTCCAGCACCTTGTTGAATCTATGCCACAAAGGAATAAGGCAGTTCTGAAGGCAAAAGGGGGTCCAACCATGTACTAGGAAGGTGTACCTAATAAAGTGGCCGGAATGTATTGATGCTGCCTGTTGTTAGATTATCATTAAGCATTTTCATGATCATGAAGCAGTTTCGATAAGTTTATAACTACTGCCTTATCAAACATTTGTCCATGTCTTTAAACAATTCATATTTCAAGTTCAGTCAGTCAAAAAAAATGTCGGATTAACAAACATTTTCCAGCAGGTGGCACTAAAACTCTCCACGTTATCTTCCTTAAAATTGGATACGTTTAAATTATTTATGAGATATCTAAAAAGTTATGACTTTGTTTTTAAGTGCAGGAAATGGAAATCTATATTTCAGTGCAGGAGGTTTTGTGCAGCTGAGTGAGTTTGAAGATTGTACTTAGTGTTTTTGTCATGGATACATTATGACCACCTGTCTAATATGCTGCCGGTCCTCTGCGTGTTGCCAAAACAGTGCCAACACACTGAGGCATGAACTCTATAGGACCCCTGGACGTCTCCCGTGGTATCTGGCTTCATAAAGTTACCAACGGATCTATCAAGGTGGTGAGGTGGATTCGCTGAGGTGGAAGTTCCAAACTTGTAGGTCCAGCACATCTCACTAATACTTACTGTAGTTCTATTGATATCTGGGGAATTTAAAGGAAAAGGGCCTCATTTATAAAGTGTGTACTCTTACATCCATGGCAATGTTCAAATTTATAACAACTCTTTAATGTGGAAAAGTACTTACTCTCACGTTAAGGTGGGGTTATTTTTCTTATCTTTCAAAGTGAAAAAATTTGAACATCTAGAGGTGTACATGAATTGATAACAAACGGCAAAGATGAATTGTAAGCAATGATTTGTGCAGTGTAAATACACATCTGCTGCTTTTGTGAAAATGAATAGACACATCAGACTCAGGCTTTGTTTTTGTCATTTACATTGTTATATTTTACAATATATATATATATATATATATATATATATATATATATATATATATATATATATATATATATATATATATATATATATATATATATATATATATACAGGGGCGTAGCAACCGGGGGGGACGGGGGACACACGTCCCCCTCACTTTTCGGAAACAGGTTACTGGTGTCACTTTTCGGAAACTGGTGTCTTGTCTGGTGCTGAGCCAGAGAAAGACAGCGGGGTTAAGTTGGTTTTGTTTTTGGTATTCCTGATACATTCAGTGACGGACGGCATTAACAAAAAAACCTCTCACCCTAAAAAGATGTAAACTGTATTCCCTACAAAAAGACAAAGCTGGTTATGTTTCACAGCTGTCTTTCTTTTATCGCTCGATATTACGAGCACTGCTTGAGCAGTCGCAATATGCGTTTAGCCAGAGAGAGCTCGCGCTGACCTAAACTCTCAGTAAGGGACCGTCGTAAAAGTGCTTCTTTTTTTCGTTTTTTTTTCCCGAAAACAAGACCAATTTAACTCTGCTGAAAAAGACGTGTTATATTATCACAATTATGCAGCCTTTTTAACCGCCTAATGCTTAATTTATGGACACAAGGAAGTCTAACAATCCATTAAAATATAATTTGCTGATGTGTTTTAATCATATCAGATACACATACTGAAAGTAACTATAAAGCCAGCCACTTACTTGCATGTATTTGGGGAGTAATTGGTGAATTTACGTGTTGAATCCTGCGTGTTCTGCTTTTGAATGATGCATCGCCGCAAGTACACATGGCGATGTCCATCTCACGTTATATGTGTAGTATCAACTTGCAATTTTGCAATTGCATTGTAGTATTTAAAAATATTTTCACACAGAGTAATGCTTAATTTAAATGTGTGTGGTTCTGTTTATTTATTGTTATTAATATTTTGTAATTATTTTAGAATTTTGGTTAAAAGATTATTAAATAAACTTTATTGCTAATAAATCATTAATCACTTTTGGGTGACCATACAGCTGTCCCCCCCACTTTTAAAATGGCTGTTACGCCCCTGTATATATATATATATATATATATATATATATATATATATATATATATATATATATATATATATATATATATAGTGTGTCAGTATATTAATCGCACGTTTGAACAGCATTCAGCATTAGTAAACTGTTAATATAAAGAAATGCTAAATCACGGTTTTTTTTTCAGACCAGCGACCATAATCATGTAATAATTAATTTTTATAAGACAAATCAAATTTTACCACCAACAGGACCTCGATTTCAGATTCAATTTGGTGAGTGCTCTTTTATATAGCAATGATATTAATTAGGGGTCATTTGCAAGGTGGAGATCTGACAGCACTAAGCTGTGCACAATTTCAAAATCCTTTGCTATTTATACAAGTAACATCTGGAATTTTGAAATGATCTTAGATCAAATTAAGATTAGTTTCTGTGCAACATTTTATAATTGAAGGCTATATCATGTTTAAATCAAATAATTCTTGAGCAGTGTACCTCCACCAGGAAAAAACATTTTTCATGAAGTTGTGTATCTGGTTTGCATGGTTAGGTATGTAACAAACTTTTCCAGGAAAACATTGCCCAGAGCATCATCTCTACCAACTGGTTTTCATCTCGCAGTTAATCACAGACACAAACATAACTCTTCATGTGATATAAAAGAAAATGAGACTGGTAGAACAAGGTGGACACTCATGTGCCCATTTATTGTAGGTGCTTTGGACGAGTCATAATGATGCAGCAGAGACACATTCCTCACATAAACATGATTTCATTTTTGTATGACAGCAGAATTAATCAAAGGCAATATTCATGTGCATTTTGTCAGTAAAGGTGGTTCTGTAATCAGTGGTAAATCTCCAGGACAGCATTTACAACACAAATCAGAGCCATAGTTTTTAACTATGCACAATTTAAATGGTGCAATTCTGAATTCAAAGATAATCATTCGACAGGTGTTTGTGTCGCTTCTCATGCCCGATTCACACGGGACATCAGCATCAATGCTTTCCATTCACTTTGAATGGATGATGTCAAGTGTTGCTGAACTGAATTGTGGATCCGTCAGCGCCCCTGCAGCATTTCGAGTGCCACTGGAAGTGTCAGCCAATACCATTTGTGGTGTAAAAGTAGCCAATCGCGGTGTAATTTCATTAGCTGACACTGCTATGATGACTGCTTCAGTACCAAGCTTCAGACCAGACCTCCGTCAAGTGTCAGTGTTGCTGCTGATCTGAAAGTACGTGAAAATACCACATTTAATAACGTTGCTTTACTTCAAACTGGCTGACATCCCGTGTCCCGTAATTTCAGTCAAGTGTTCGAAATAATTCCTTCAGAGTAGTGTGTTCATTGGTAATGCTGAATCAGTTAACGCAGTTCAAGTTGATATCCCATCTCTTTTTTGTGGTGTATTTGCAGTTACCACTTTCGATTTCATTTTAATTTATCATGCAGCTCTGCAGTACACCTCCTATTGATCTGGCAGGATAGCATTGTTGCCCTTGTGCTTCAGTCACCCCAACACTCTGTCACCAATTTGTTGTCTGACCTCTTCAGATCACTGTTGTGGCAAAAGTGCAGTCATTTATCTCTTTTAATGACCTTGAGAAGGTGATCCATGCTTTTATTTTGGAAAGACTTGACTATTGCAACTCTCTATATGTGGTTATTAGTCAAAATGCCCTGAATAGAGTGTAATTACTCCAAAATGCAGCAGTGAGACTTCTGACAAAGACTCGCAAGTATGAGCACATATCCCCAGTTCTCTCCTCTTTGGGCTGGCTGCCTATTAGGTCAGGGATTGATTTTAAACTATTAATTTTTGTTTTTAAATCCCTAAATAATCTGGCACCACATTACCTATCAGACCTCCTACATGTATATAGTCCTGGTAGGTCACTAAGGTCTTCTGATCAGTTTATTCTTTCGGTACCAAAGTCCCGGTGTAAGCGAAGTGGGGATAGGGCTTTTGCTGTTATTGCCCCAAAACTCTGGAACGGGCTTTCACCCCACATTAGACACGCTCCAACTCTATCTGTTTTTAAATAGCTTCTGAAACTCTTTGTTCTTTAGCATTTGAGCCTTTTTAATGTTGAGTGGTTTGCCTTATGTTTTAATTGTTATGTATGGGATGTAGGTTTTATTTTAATTAATATTGATTGTGTTCAGCACTTTGGGCAACGTTGTGTTGTAAAAAAAGTGCTATATTAACAAACAAACAAACAAACAAACAAACAAACAAACTGTTGGTAAATTCTCACCACTGCTGACCAGGATCAACTCACAACTCAGTTGTTTCATAGATACTTTAACCCATTCACTCGGATCTTTATTCCTGCTCATTTCTCCTGCATTCAGTGTGTCAAAGCCACTAAGTCACCCTAAACTATTAGGGTCAATTTTGTTATGTGATTTTTGTTGAATGAATGTCAGGTGGAATCTGTTCAGAGCTCTTCTCAGTGTGGTCAATCTGCATCAAGGATGACATTTATCAGCACCTAAAATGGTGGTCATTTGGCCACTGTATGTACTTTTGGAATTAATGGACATCCAGACGCATTGGCTACTGTAAATCAGCAAGACTCCAAGAAAACAAGGTTTGCCTTAAAGGTGTGGATGTGTAGGGAGATGATCAATGATATTTGCTTAACCCATGACTGGTGCGTCTAATCAGTGAATAAATTTAAGAGATAGTTCATCCAAAAATGTAACTTCACTTCCTACTTACTCACCCAGTGGGTACCATCAATTGTCAGGCTACCAACAGTCTTTATAATATAAAGGTCATAAAGGTTTGGATGACAGAATTTTTATTTCTGAGTGAACTATCCCTTTAAGGATAGTCGGGTGCACAAACAAATTAGTTTCTTTTTTTTTTTTGGAAAAGCAGTTCTTCCTCAATGAGATACTTTTCATCTAGAGTCCTGTAGGATTTTTGAGCATATTGGGAAACAAAATAAATCTGTCAGGAGTGAATTGGGAATTTGAAAGTTAAGAGGCTGAGACGCTTGCCCAAAACACATGCCTATAAAAAATCTCCGTTCAAGAATTTTGGCAGTCGTTGCTCCACGATTAAGATTAATGCTAGCCATTCTTTTAAGGTTTCTTTATTTATTGGGTTCATCTGACTTTTTTTTATGAAACATACAGAAAGAGAAATCACTCAGATTTTTGGCTGAACTAGTGAGCTTTGACAAGCAGCAACACTTGTTTTTGACCTGCAGGAGTTCCAATAATTGTACAAAGCAGAAATAAAAAGGTCAGGTGATTAAAATGATCCATCAAAGGAGAGCACATCTTCAAAGGAACTAATGTCACCCTGCGGTTATTAAATCAATGTAAGCGCGCTCTCTTGATGAGGGAGCAATTGAGTGGAAAAAAGACATTTTGCCATTGCAAGTGACAGAGCGATGAAACGGAAAGTGATTGAATGTCAGAAAAGGAAGAGAAAAAACTATGCCAAAATGAAGAACAAAGTCTTTTGCAGGGTCTTATTGATCACGTTATTTTGTTGATCACGCAGATCCTCTCATATGATTTAAATTATTGGCAAATAAAATAATTGGCCGTCTTTGCTTGCGGCAGGAGGGAGGGATGGAGAGTCACGGGTGGCTTTGCCAGTAATATACAATAGAGTACTGAAGCACCCTGAGCTACAATGAGAAAAACAGCTTCAGCACCTCTACTCCAGCAATCCAGAGAAAAACAGCTCACGAATCAGACAGAAAAGAGCCAAAAGTCATTTTGCTGTCTGTGCTTTCAATAACAAGACTTATTCCAGCTGAAGAAGATTCTCTAAAACAGCCTGCCTTTCACTTTTGGAGTGCGCTACGATGCAATTTCGACACTTTCCCAAAGGAAACCCCTTAGAATCATTTTGTATTTCTCCTTTCCTCAATCCGTGACATGGACATATACTGTCACAGGTAGGGGTGGGTGGATCGATCTTAAAGGATCACGAAACACCAAAACACATTTTTTTGAGATGTTGACAGTCATATTTATGATCCACGTTGCTAAAAACACTATTAGGACACATATATTTCAATAAAAATGAAAATTTTACACTGTAAAAAATGGCGGTGATTTCAATGGTGAAAAACTGTAAAAATGCTATACTACAAATCCGTAACCTGGTTAACGGTATGTTTCCTTAATAACAGCGAATAACCATAAATTGACTTTCCCAGAATTCCCTGTATGGCACAACCCTTTTTATGCTTTTTGTTGACATTACTATGGATCTTTTTAGTTGTTTCCCCATCAGTGATGTACATTAGAGATTTATGTTACATCTATTGTTGATAAACAATGTTTTTTTCATGACTTTAATTTTATGCGTGTTACCATGCTGGTGTTTAGAAACTGTGTGAATGACACTGACCACCTTCTATATACTGTTACACTTTTCTGCTTGTGGGAAAAGTTGATTGTGATGGGCATTGGTTTATTATGTAAATTCCTCATCACCACCTGCACATGGGTGTGCTAACATGTCTAACTGTGTAACAAAAGATGTGTAGATATTGGTAATTCAAAATACAGATATAACCTCTATAGATTAATAAAATATGGTAGTTTACTGTAAAAATGAGAAATAAAAATCTTGAAGCAATGTCACGGCGATGAGATCATTTGTAAATTCCAGCGCGATTGGCTGTCTGTACCGGCTTGTACAAAGTGACGTCATTGAGTTTTTAGAACATCTGTTCATTAATTCATGAAAAAGACTTGTTTCAAACCAATCAGCGCGCTCTATTGTGAACGAGATGCAACTTCATCATTATTCATGATATAGCTTTGAATACTCCTTTTACCTGTTATAGTGTTCAGACAGTGTTGCCAACCATAATTCAAACAAGTAGAAGAAGAACAATTGTTCAGAGACATGGGTCATCAGTGTTGCGTTTAAAAATGTGCCGCAATAAAGGTTTTATTTCCATTTCCCTGCCATGAGAGCACAGCTCGCGTGTAGACCCACATGTGTGGATTACAGTGGTCTGCTAACATGCGACAAAAATATGTTTGTAAAGGAAACTTCTTTTAAAAAAGACGCAGTTCCAGTTGGTGTTGATTGTCCTGTCTCTTCAGATTTGGGAAATGTGTGATAAATGTTCTTTGTTTATGTTTATTTGGATGGCAAAGTTAGTTAGTATTGTCAGCAGAACTCTTACAGTTTTTAAAGATATACCGTAGTCAAAATGATGTAGTTACTAAGTTTACAGTAATATCACAAAAAATTTTAAGGACTGAGTCCCGCGGAAAGTGATTGACAGGTGATAATTTGTGTGTAACTTATCTTTATTTATTTATGATTTGGTTATTGGTAAAACTTAGACCTTGCAGGTCGGTAGGCTACAAATAATTAAATCGTTATGAATAAATGAATTATTCATAAATAATTAATTCACAGCCACCTATGACGACGATGGCATTGTCCATCACAATGTTTCACATTAGACATCGTACGATGCCAAATTGGTTGACATCACCCAACCCTACTATCTATCTCCCCTGTGTCTGTTTTTTTTTGGAGCCTAAACGGTCTCAAAAATCATACATTTACAAAATATAATCCATACATCCACAACACAATTCATATTTAAAAAACAATATTCAAAAATACACAAATCCAATTCATAAATTCAAAACACAATTCAAAAATACACAAATCCAATTCATAAATTCAAAACACGATTCAAAAATACACAAATCCAATTCATAAATTCAAAACACGATTCAAAAATACACAAATCCAATTCATAAATTAAAAACACGATTCAAAAATACACAAATCCAATTCATAAATTAAAATCACTATTCATAAATACACAAATCCAATTCATAAATTCAAAACAGGATTCATAAATACACAAATCCAATTCATAAATTCAAAACAGGATTCATAAATACACAAATCAAATTCATAAATTCAAAACAGGATTCATAAATACACAAATAAAATTCATAAATTCAAAACACGATTCATAAATACACAAATCCAATTCATAAATTCAAAACACGATTCATAAATACACAAATCCAATTCATAAACTCAAAACACGATTCATAAATACACAAATCCAATTCATAAACTCAAAACACGATTCATAAATACACAAATCCAATTCATAAACTCAAAACACGATTCATAAATACACAAATCCAATTCATAAATTCAAAACACGATTCATAAATACACAAATCCAATTCATAAAATCAAAACACGATTCATAAATACACAATTCCAATTTGTAAATAAAAAACTATTAAAAAATACACAAATCCAGTTAATAAATTCTAAGCCCGATTAATAAATACACAAATCCAATTCATAAATTCAAAACACGATTCATAAATACACAAATCCAATTCGTAAATTAAAAAACTATTCATAAATACACAAATCCAATTCAGAAAATCAAAACACGATTCATAAATACACAATTCCAATTCATAAGTTCAAAACACGATTCATAAATACACAAACCCAATTCAGAAATTCAAAACACGATTCATACAAAAATCCAATTCAAAAATTCAAAACACGATTCATAAATACACAAATCCAATTCATAAATTCAAAACACGATTCATAACTACATAAATCCAATTAATAAATTCAAAACATGATTCAAAAATACACAAATCCAATTAATAAATTCAAAACACGATTCATAAATACACAAATCCAATTCATAAAATCAAAACACGAATCATAAATACACAAATCCAATTCATAAACTCAAAACACGATTCATAAATACACAAATCCAATTCATAAACTCAAAACACGATTCATAAATACACAAATCCAATTCATAAACTCAAAACACGATTCATAAATACACAAATCCAATTCATAAATTCAAAACACGATTCATAAATACACAAATCCAATTCATAAAATCAAAACACGATTCATAAATACACAATTCCAATTTGTAAATAAAAAACTATTAAAAAATACACAAATCCAGTTAATAATTCAAAGCCCGATTAATAAATACACAAATCCAATTCATAAATTCAAAACACGATTCATAAATACACAAATCCAATTCGTAAATTAAAAAACTATTCATAAATACACAAATCCAATTCAGAAAATCAAAACACGATTCATAAATACACAATTCCAATTCATAAGTTCAAAACACGATTCATAAATACACAAACCCAATTCAGAAATTCAAAACACGATTCATACAAAAATCCAATTCAAAAATTCAAAACACGATTCATAAATACACAAATCCAATTCATAAATTCAAAACACGATTCATAACTACATAAATCCAATTAATAAATTCAAAACATGATTCAAAAATACACAAATCCAATTAATAAATTCAAAACACGATTCATAAATACACAAATCCAATTCGTAAATTAAAAAACGATTCATAAATACACAAATCCAATTTGTAAATAAAAAAAACGATTAAAAAATACAATAATCCAATTCGCAAATTCAAAACCCGATTCATAAATACACAAATCCAATTCGCAAATTCAAAACATGATTCATAAATACACAAATCCAATTCATAAATTCAAAACACGATTCATAAATGCACAAATCCAATTCATAAATTCAAAACACGATTTATAATTACACAAATCCAATTAATAAATTCAAAACACGATTCAAAAATAAACAAATCCAATTAATAAATTCAAAACACGATTCATAAATACACAAATCCAATTAATAAAATCAAAACACGATTCATAAATACACAAATCCAATTTGTAAATAAAAAAAACTATTAAAAAATACACAAATCCAATTCGCAAATTCAAAACCCGATTCATAAATACACAAATCCAATTCATAAATTCAAAACACGATTCATAAATACATAAATCCAATTCATAAATTTGAAACACAATTCAAAAATACACAAATCCAATTCATAAACTCAAAACACGATTCATAAATACACAAATCCAATTAATAAAATCAAAACACGATTCATAAATACACAAATCCAATTCATAAACTCAAAACATGATTCATAAATACACAAATCCAATTCATAAATTCGACGGTAGTCCATCTAAACAAAGCTGGACTCTCACCTGACTTTTTTCAAACTAGAGGTATGAAAACATTGAAAACATACAGTAAAAGCTTTCATGGCCCTTTTACTGTACATAGGAAGTAATACCGATTTCGGTACTGTTGGTAAATCTTTGCTAACTTGCACCACTGTACATGCTCCCTTTTCAGATGATAAATCCACTAGATGGTGTTGTCTACATTGTTGCGAATCTGAAATACATTACATAGGATTCGTTTTGCTGTACATTTTAGATACACGTCCTTGATTTTACATTGCTTTTTTCTTTTTTTGTGTAAATATGCTTCACCAGACTTGAACCTGAGCACTCTGCATCATAAACGAGTACAACGCCATACACGTAAATTGGATTAAAACTAACCCATAGCATTGACTAACATTTGTAAGCTGAAGGACACATTTACAATGAGCCTGAATTTGTATTTTCTTGCCTTGTACTTTCTACTGCTTGCTTTATCATCCTTTACACCCTTACATTTACATAGAAGCAGCTACATAATGTCATCATAAATGGACTACATCTTGGCCTAAATGCTGCTGAAATGCAGGGCAGTTGAAGCCCAGTGGAGCCAGTGATGGAGCCGTCCAGCAGCAGCTCACGTAACATGCTCTCATTCTTCCACACATGCATTCATTCACTCAGTCTGTCCATCACGCTGCTCGAGCAGGTTCTAGCAGACTGTAGTAATTAGTGTAGACACCCGCTGCCCTCCTCCAGACCTTCAGTCGTCCCAGATCAGCATCAGCCACAGAGAGCAACACATCCAGCCATGATGGAAACAGCAGCAGGAGGTGCTCAATTCCCCAGCAGGAACATACAAGGGCCACTGCTCATTTCCATGGTAACTTCAGAGGGCGAGTGAGAGCGTTCCAATCTCACAGCAAGCTTTGTTTCACACATATGGTGAAAACAGCAGCTTTGGTGGCCTAAGACTTTTGCACAGTACATGTATTCATATTTAATTTACAGTCTCTTTATTAACAGTCTCTTTATTAAAGGTGACATATACTGCATTGATTTGATAAGTTACATTTTTCTCTGATATCTAGATAGTAGCTATATGGCTAAGGTAAGTTAAAATAAAGTATTTATATGCTCATTATTTCCCATTAAATACCCCTTGAATTAGAAGGTCCATATTGACCATATTTGGAATGGTCATGAATATGAATGAGCTATGCTCTGACTTGCAGCCTCTCTCTCTCTCTCTCTCTCCAACTCACTCACTCACACACACACACACACACACACAAACACACAGTTGTGTTGTAGATAAAATTTAGGCTAAATTATAATTAAACTCGACAAAAGAGAGAGACAGACATGCATTGTTTTATTTTTTGGTGGAATCAAGAAAGCACAGCCAGAAATTAATATCAAGCTCTCCAAGAACAGATGACGTTTAATAATAATAATTAATAATTTCTGTTCTTTCACTTCAGAAAAATGACATGATTCTTAAACGTGTACTCACACACTTACACTCAGCAGTCTACATGCGTTTGATGAAACATATTTAGCAAATATCACAATAAACACAATAAATTAACAAAAGATAGGAAAGGGTGCAGCGGAATAAATGTATAATCAGTTTATCCCATATTATGCATCCTAGACATCATTGGTTAATTTGAGCCGGATTCAGTCCCGGGAAATGTCAGATATTCGTGTTTTGCGTTCCGGTATTTATTTTAACTGATCCGGCATTCACTTTTGTGTGGTGAATACCTGCATGTGTGTGGGAGAGAGAGAGAGAATGTGAAAGAGTCAGAGTGGAAAACAGCTAGCAAAGCTGTGTGGATTGTGCACACAGATAGTCACTTTCGACCAATCAGCTTTCTTAGATTTACAATCACTCTCATTGGCTGGTGATTATTGTTTCGCACACAGCGAGCAGCGAAAATAAATAATGGCATAGTGGCCTACATGAATAATATTTGTATTTTCAAAATGCAAGAGGCAGTCAGGCATATTTAAACCATGAATATATCTGATAATGAGCCTGATCAAAAGAGATCTCAAGATGAAACGGCACGAACGGATCAGGATAGTGGGAGACAGAAGCAAAGCGATTCTAATTCAGCCAGAAAACATGACGAAAGCGGTAACCGTGGGCTCTTCTTGAAGATTGGACTGAGTGAGTAATTTCGCTTGGCACATAATAGTGAACTGAATGTCAGTGATGTTAGTAAACTGGATATGGATGTTTCATATGATTTTTGTTTGTAGCTACATGTTTGTTTGTTTGTTGTTTACCCATTTTTGACCCATAACATTATATTGCACAAAATAATTAAAGAAAAAGAAAATTCTGTTCAGAAATTGTATAATTTTTTGGTATTAACTGCTTAGTAACGTCATGTTCCGGGAAAAGTGAAATTATGTGGCGGACATCAGTCACAGTAAGTTTTATTTCCTGGTTTTGTTCCGGAAATTATCCATTTTCAAATTAAGCACGGCTATACATGCATGTAAACAGGTGGCGCTTGGAGCCGTTGCTCATTTACACATGGTAAATCATCTGTTTCTGTTTCGCGTTTTTGAAATAAGAATTAATATGAGTTCAATGTCAACTTAAAACTAACTAATGAATTGGAAACATTGTAGCTTACCAAACATCACCTGAGTCGTGCATTTGAATGATCCCAGAGCAACATTTCAGAATGTGACCTAAAGTGTATGCAAATGATGAGGACATGGCCTGTGAGTCACGCAACAGTTGGTTTTATGTTCTGAAAGGGCTCACAGTATGCCCATTTTCATATACTAATCTCTTATTCCCAGATTTTCTTTATAGGTACAATAAAGAAAATAAAGATTTGTATAGATACAGACAGAAAATACGGTAAATATATACACAAAATATGAAAAAGGAAGAGAACCTTCTTTGGGATAAATTGCCCTGAAGTTTATCCTTTCAGCATTTTCCAGAGTTCTTCTTTAGATTTAGTCTGTCATATCTTTCATTTTCTGTATAGGTGATCTCGTAGTACTTCTATACTATTAAAGGTACCATAGAATGAAAATCTGGAAATATTTAGGCATAGCTAAATAATATGAGTTGGAAAATGTAAATGTCATACCGTGAGCCACAAACACCTCATTCTAACATAAAGCGTGCCAGTGTAAAATCCCAAGTGAAAAACAAGCCAATCGAAACAAAACACAGACTCTGACGATACATATGGATCATTAATATGCACACCGCACGCAGCAATGATATATATTTTTATCTATTTAAGTTTATCTAAGCTTGCATTATGTATGTGGGACATTTATTTTGAAAATGGGAGAGGCTTTTGGGTAAATAAGCAGTTCTGTAAAGCAGGCAGCCATGCATGACCCCAAACCATCTCATGTGTTTATAGCTCATCAGAATGGTAAAGGTGTATACAGACTACAATTTTTTTTCAGAACCACCATGCTTATTACCCAATAGGCATACGGTTTGTTTAAATATTTAGTTAGTTTATTGTGTATATTGTGAAATTTGCAGCGTATCTTTGTAATAAGACAACAAATGTGCTGAATATAAGAGCTTAATGCGTGTTTGTTTATCGTGACATATCACTCAGCTCTTAAGGCTGATTTATACTTTCGCCTGGCAACGCATCTTGGACCTCCACTGGCTACACGCACACCTCATGAAACGGACAAGCCTTTTTTACTTGACATGTTTACCATAGTGATATTCTTTCAAACGACAGGGGAGGGTCAAAAGAACTCACCGTAAAGTCAGAAGCATAAACAGAGAAGTAGAAAGTTTCTGAAACTAGGTCATATTCATTCATTCATTCATTTTCTTTTCGTCTTAGTACCTTTATTAATCCTGGGTCGCCACAGCAGAATAAACCGCCAACTTATCCAGCACATGTTGTATGCAGCGGGTGCCCTTCCAGCTGCAACCCATCTCTGGGAAACATCCATACACACTCATTCACACTCATACACTACGGACAATTAAGCCTACCCAAATCACCTGTACCACATGTCTTTGGACTGAGGTGGAAATGGACCACCTGGAGGAAACCCACGCGAACGCAAGGAGAACATGCAAACTCCATACAGAAATGCCAACTGACCCAGCCGAGGCTCGAACCAGCGACCTTCTTGCTGTGAGGCAACAGCACTACCTACTGCGCCACTGTTCAAGTTTTTGAAACTAATATTTTTTATTATTTTTTAAAGATTTTTCATTCAATCATTATTTAAGATTTTTTTAATCAAACTTTGATGCATCACTTGCTTTTGTTTATATTTCGGACAGTTCTACCTATAAAAGTTAAAAGCCCAAAACTGTACACATACTAAAAAATACTGACTTTTATTTCATAGATTTAGCTCGCTCCACAGTTTACACATACTGTCTGGCTAGTTTGTGTCCTCTGCTTATATGCCAAGCCAATAATGTCTTAACATTCCTGACCATTATCATCAATAAATCCTAGAAAAATAAGGTATAAACTAATAAATAATTAGTATATTGTAAACCGACAGGTTCAAATATTCTTTTCCAGTTATAAAATAAATTATTTGTTACTTCATTTTAGTTTTGTATCTATAAAATTGATTTAAAATTCAAAAATCGTAATATATACATCAGTGTTAAACCTATGAATGGTGGAAAAACATATCTGTAATTGTGTATTAAAATCACCTGCGTCTCCACTTTTGCCATCGCCTTTTTTTGGTTTCAAAAAACTCATTCCTCAAGTTTTCTTTTTTTTTTTATCAAAAACTTTCCTTCTTTCCCATGGCTGTTGCAATTTCTAGCCAAGGTCGGATCATAAAGATGTCTGTATAATCTCTTCAAAGTGTTCTATATTCAACTCAATTCAATTAAAATGAAATGAAACTGTTCGCTCGAGTCCCGCCAGCTGAAATTCACAAGGCTCATCTGTTTATGTGGAGGTTGATATTAATTCCTATCTGCTTTCAAATGCATTAAACCCCCAAAATACAACACAAATACACCTCTATCAGCCCTTTATTTCCTTAAAATTGCTCAAATAAACCTCCCCATGGCATTAGTTGAAAAATTGTCTTTTAACAATGTGTGAGAGTCTGAAGGTCAGGCACTAACTTGAGCTGCGGGAGTGCAGAGTACAGCTCATCAATATTCAAAACCCTTCCAAATATGGTCAAAACCAACTGTATCTAAGACCAATTTTTAGGGTTGGAAATGGACCTGTAAAACTAATTCTGGAGATGTTTTTGCACTAACCTAAGCCACATAACTTATATTTAGATATCAAAGAACAATGTAGCATATGGTATCAACATATTCTATGGCCACTCAGGTCTGGATTCTGTGTAGGCCATTTCATGACTGTGTTTATGAGCTCTCCAAATGATAATTTTAAGATCATTATCATGCTGGAAAAATAAAACCATTACCAATGAATGCTTTCCAGAATGAATGGCATCATGGATGAGACTATCACTATTTTTGAGCGTTCAAAATCTTATTAATTCACTCAATATTGCCACCAGCACTGGCAGAGACGCAACCCCAAACCAAGACAAACGAGAGCCGCATGCTTGTTCACTGGAGGCCACAAGCTCTCATTCTTCTCTACAACTCTGTCTGTCACATGTACAACTGAAAAAAAAAATCAAATTCTAGTGTACTTTCTGGTTGTAGTATTCTAATAATTATAAATAACTATAACTGCCCTTTATACTATCCCTAAAACAACAAACGTAATGGTGATCTAAAATGTTTGCCCAGTACTTTACACAGTTTACCAGTGATACTGCTGCAGCGCTTCTAGAGGATTTTGGGGATTTCAGGTAGCTACATTCAACATTTCTTTTAATAAGTAAAATGTTATCACGAGTAGTTCATTGGGAATTATTACAAATTTGATCTTGGGATTTAATTTAGATCACAGGGGGAGCCATTAGATGCATTCATGTCATATCGTAATTACTACAAACGACATTTTGAGTAGTAAAAAGCAAATCTATGAAGGTCAGGTCATGCAACTTATAATACTCAGAAAATCCCCTCCACTATTCAATCTGTATTATGAAATGTCACGTGTTCATGATATTACGGTAATCAAGATGAAGACGTGAGTGCAGCTATATTTACATCTAGATGGCAATTAATTCATACTGCATAAAAAACAAAAAACACTGCCTAAATCATCTAGATCAGGGGTTCTCAACAGGTTGCCTCTTATTTGCTTGCTAAATTAATAATAAAAAAATCAATGAAACAAACTTGAATTCAACTTCTACACACACACCCTGGAAAACTCTAGTGAAATCATTTAACTTGTGTAAATGCTAAATAGTTTTCAGTTCTGGAAAATTCTGGAATTCACTTTAATAAAACATAATTTCCATTACATAATATAAAACAGGGGCGACGTGGTGGCGCGGTGGGTAGCGCTGGCTCCTCACAGCAAGAAGGTCGCTGCTTTGAGCCTCGACTGGGTCAGTTGACATTTTGTGTGTGGAGTTAGCATGTTCTCCCCATGTTTGCGTGGGTTTCCTCCAGGTGCTCCGGTTTCCCTCACAAGTCCAAAGACGTGCACTATAGGTGCATTGGGTAAGCTAAATTGTCCGTAGTGTATGTGTGTGAATGAGTGTGTATGGATGTTTCCCAGTGATGGGTTGCAGCTGAAAGGGCATCCACTGGGTAAAACATATGCTGGATAAGTTGGCGGTTCATTATGCTGTGGCAACCCCTGATTAATAAAGGGACTAAGTCGAAAAGAAAATGAATGAATATAAAACAGGGCGTCACAGTGGCACAGTGGGTAGCACGATCGCGTCACAGCAAGAAGGTCACTGGTTCGAGCCTCGGCTGGATCAGTTGATTAGATTAGATTAGATTCAACTTTATTGTCATTACACATGTACAAGTACAAGGCAACGAAATGCAGTTTCGGTCTAACCAGCAGTGCAATAGCAGCAAGTGCAGGATACAGGTATAAGTTATAAAGTGCAGTTATAGAAAAACTATGGTGATATTTACAGATGGATGTACTATCAACATTATATACAGGTTGTATTAGCTATGAACAGATTTACAATAAATGAATATATGTACAGGATGCTATTAATAGCAGAAGTGTGCAGATAGATAAACATAATTACAAATGTCCATGTGCAGTGGGTATGTCCAGTTCAAATAAGTGAATCAGTGCAATGAATATGTGCAAACTTTAAATGTGCAAATGTTAAATAGTGCAGTGATTGTGAGGAGTATAAGTTAGAGGAGTGTGGGGGGTGTATTGGGGGGGGGCAAACGAGTCAGTGAGGGGCAGAGTTCAAAAGGGAGACAGCTCTGGGGAAAATGCTGTTCCTCAGTCTGCAGGTTTTTGTCCGGGGGAGCCTGAAGCGCCTGCCGGAAGGCAGGAGAGAAAACAGTCTGTGAGCAGGGTGAGAGGTGTCCCTAAGAATACTGCGTGCTCTGCGCAGACAGTGTTTCTTCTGGATGTCCTCAATGGCTGGCAGTGTAGTCCCTGTGATGCGTTGGGCAGTTTTCACCACCCGCTGCAGTGCCTTAAGCTCAGCAACAGAGCAGCTTCCATACCAGACTGTGACGCAGTTGGTCAGGATGCTTTCTATTGTGCAGCGGTAGAAGTTCACCAAGACGGCTGATGAAAGCTGGTTCTTCTTAAGTTGCCTCAAGAAGAATAGGCGCTGATGAGCCTTCTTGACCAGGCTGGAGGTGTTGGTGGTCCAGGAAAGGTTCTTTGAGATGTGGGTCCCCAGGAACTTGAAGGATGAGACAGGCTTAACGGCCATCCCATTAATGTGGATGGGATCATGTGAGCCTGTTCGTTCCTTCCTGAAGTCCACAATGAGCTCCTTGGTCTTGTTGGTGTTAAGGAGCAGATTATTGTCGGTGCACCAAGTGGCCAGATGCTGTATCTCCTCCCTGTAGGCAGTCTCATCATTATTGCTGATTAGCGTTTCTTCAGTCTCATCATTATTGCTGATTGGCGTTTCTGTGTGGGGTTTGCATGTTCTCCCTGTGTTCGTGCGGGTTTCCTCCGGGTGCTCCAGTTTCACCCAGAAGTCCAAAGACATGCACTATAGATGAACTAGGTAGGCTAAATTGTCCATAGTGTATGTGTGTGAATGAATTTGTATGGATGTTTCCCAGTGATGGGTTGCAGCTGGAAGGGCATCAGCTGGGTAAAACATATTCTGGATAAGTTGGCGGTTCATTCCGCTGTGGCGACCCCAGATTAATAAAGGGACTAAGCTGAAAAGAAAACAAATGAATAATATAAAACAATACAAAATTGTATAATATATGTACACAAGTTAAATTATTTCGAAGTATATAGAAGACTTCTGAATGTACCAGATGGAATTCTTATCACATTTGAAATTTGTTAAGAATACCTAGTCCCTCGATTTCGATTTGTTCATGAGTGGCAAAAAAAAAAAAAAAACGTGAGAGGTAACAGTATCCTAAGGATTCAAATTTAGAAGTTCCAGTACTGTTAACAGTACACCACACTGGCCCATTTCAAACACTTTAAAAAGGCACAGTTCATCTAAAATGAACATTCTGTCATGATTCACTTTCCTTCATGTCAATCCAAAACAATGAATTCTTTCTTCTGTTGAACAAAGAAGAACATATTTTGAAGAAACTGGGTAACCAAACAGCTGTTTTTTTTTTCAAACCAGGGAAGTTAATGGGCACCAGAATGACATGAGAGGGAATATATAATGACAGGATTTTCATGTCAACTATCCTCTTAAGTCAGCCAAATTTGTAATGCCAAAGGCAGCTTAGTGGGTGAGAGCTCCCTTTTATTGAAATCCTGTGTTGGGCCACTGTTAGATTGCATTGGTTCCCCCTTTTCTGATCTGGGACCTGGTAATTTTCCTAATTATTCCTTCTTTCAGCTCCTAGGGGTGCCCTCATAGCTCCAAACTAACTGAAAGGAATATACTGAAAGCCCAAAACAAGTTAAAAGATTATAAGAAAACTCTCATTTATAAAAATGGCTTTACAACTGACAACTTTAGCTCAAGTCACACACCAGCAACTTTTGGCAAACATGTCATCACAATGAAGATGAATTCTGCCCAGATTCAAGAAAAGATTTGAAAAATAAAAATAAAAAAGACCAAAGTTGAGCTAAATGATCACAGATGACATAAATGAAGTAAAATTAGAAAATGAAGCTGAAGAAGTTATTCAATAAAGAAGTTAGTCAATAAATCGCACATTTCTGTTGAGTTGACGAATGCGGTGGCCAATCAGAAGGATTTAGATTTATTTAGTCAAATGCTGAAGTTTTCTTGAGCGCATGTACACATAGTTTTGCCATGAGACTGGAATTTTCAGCTTTAAAATGATACCTTGAAAAACCTCTGTGAAGTTGGCACCCCATAAGAATAAATAATCCCCAAAACTATGCCATTCGTTTGTGCTGATTTGTGCCATAAAAATGAACGTTTGAGCTGGTTTGGTGTCTAAGATATTAAGCATTATTTTTTTGGTCGTGTGACGTCACTTTCCACCCCATGTTGCTCAAATTGCTTTAAATCAGCACAGGTTGTTTGTGCTTTGTGCTGTTAAAAGAAATGCGGCATCTATTTTCCTTGTTTAGATATAACCAAAATAAATCAGGAGCCGTGACATCACAAATCAGCACAACACAAACGAATGGCATAGTTTTGGGGATTATTTATTTTTATAGGGTGCCAACTTCACAGAGGTCCATGAAAAACATTGATAATCAAAACTATTCAATACCAAACTCTTCTTAACATGGAAAAGAGACCATCTTCACGTGCTGCAGTAGATGGTGTAATCTATCTAGTAATCTAGCATCTAATAAAGGTTGGATATTAATTTTAATAATAATAATAGTTTGCCAGTTCCAGCCTTCTCCTTCCCTCAATTTTGAACCTTGTGACAGTCATGCCAAGCCTGGGGAAAAAAGAGAAAGCCTGGGGGGAGAGTGCTGATTTTTTTCCGTGCGTTAATCTGCTATATTCTAATCATATTTGCACATTTCTAAATGATAAAATAAGTCAATAGCCCAAAGCTTATTAATCTCTCTGCTTGTGAGAAGAGCGCAAGAGAGCAACGCTGGTATCGATACTATCCGAAAGCAAGATTTTATAGTTTTAAATATTTTAGTATCAATATATCAATGTTTTTGACAACAATAACAGTAGTGTGAAATTTAACAATAGTGACTCAATTCCGCACTTCCTTTGCAAATTCTCTAATCATAAATAAAATGTACAGATTTTTTTCATAACTTGATTATAATGCATGTTTTTATTCAACTCATGCTAAAATAACCTAATAGAGCAACATATCTGTATGTTTAGCCAAAATTAATATACACTGTTCCTCCAAACAGAAAAAATATTTCCATACTAATAAATATTAATATTAAAAGTAGCAATCAGTTATTTTTGTCATAATATTGCAGTTCTGTTTTTTTTTTTGTTTTAAGAATATAATTTTAAACAGTTTATTGTTATTGGCAACCAAACTGAACTGCAACTCTAAAATCTGGACTTTACTAGAACTATGTTAAGCTGCTTTGACACAATCTACATTGTAAAAAGAGCTATATAAATAAACATGAACTGAATTGAATGAATTCTGACAGATTAAAATAGTTGGTTAACCTCTGAACTTTTTCCCTGATACTATTACCAAATATTTACAATGGAAAAAAAGCATTTACAATTATAGAAGTTACTATTCAATAAAATATTTTTACGTTTACAAATGCAAGAGAATCCACACCATATGTCTAACCCAATTATGTTCCAAATTTGAAGTTCGCAGAACGTGAGGTTTGAGATTATGTTTAGAATGGTGTTATATCAAAACTACCCACTGGGTGATGCTCATTAATTTGACCCACTCACCTGTCACAAAACAAACACTAAATACGAAACTGCGACTATCTGACCTTTCAGATGATTTGTGATTTGTCAGAATTAGTTGTTTGTGTGTAGGTATAGTGTGTGCAGTCATATTGGAGTGATATAAAGACAATAAGTCACTTATTTTACATTTCCTGACGTTATAATAGGCCCAAATCCCAGTGATTTTGAGACCCACTATAACGTCACGTAAGAGTGTGGATTTTCCTGCTCACCAAATTGATTGACAGGCGCCATGTTTCTATAATTACATGTATACACAAGTCCAAAGAGCATTTTTTTTTGCAAATAAACTATTAAAATATTTGTTACAACTCTGTGATTCTTATACAGGGGTGCCCAAACTTTTTCTTATGAAGGGCCAAAAACCAAACTTCACTGAGGCTAGTGGGCCATAGGTAAATATAGTTGCCATGAGTAATTTCCTAATTTATTTAATAATATTTAAAATGAAGTAGAAAACATTGCTTTATATTAACAAATACATCTTAATTTATTTTACATTTTATAATGAACATATTACAGAAAAAACATTTCATTTATAACAGAATGAATTTACACTAGTCTTTGCCTTGATTTGCTCACTGATGTGCAAAATGCAGCTGCCAGAGTTCTTACCAGGTCTAGAAAATTTGATCACATCACCCCAATTTTATCGTCCTTACACTGGCTGCCTGTTAAGTTTCGTATTGATTTTAAAATATTGCTTCTTACCTATAAAGCTTTAAATAATCTAGCTCCTGTTTATCTAACCAATCTTCTGTCTCGCTACAATCCAACCTGCTCTTTAAGATCTCAAAACTCAGGGCTTCTGGTAGTATCAAGAATAGCAAAGTCGAGTAAAGGAGGTTGAGCCTTCTCATATATGGCTCCTAAACTCTGGAATAGCCTTCCTGATAACGTCCGAGGCTCAGACACACTCTTGCAGTTCAAAACTCGATTAAAGACCTATCTTTTTAGCAAAGCATACACTCAGTGCACCATTTAGCGGTAAGATACATGAATGTGCTCCACACAGGTTTTTTTACATTTCCTTTATATACACTATGAACAGCAGCTATGTTAATTATTCTCTTTATTCTCTATTTCCACCTGGGGATACTCTTCCCGAGGCCCTCAGACTATGCAGAGTCACTGATTTGATCCAAGACCAGCAACGAGATGATCCCAAGGTTTCCATAATCCTGGACCGGGCCGCATCCTGAGTAGCTGCTGTGGTGTTCAAGGAGGAGTGGAGAGCATGAGACTGATTCCTGTGACACTCCAGAGACAGACGAGTCTGAGAAATGGTCATGCCCAACTGAGTCTGGTTTCTCTCAAGGTTTTTTAGTTCTTCACTTTCGCCAATTGGTGAAGTTTTTTCCTCGCCGCTGTCGTCACTGGCTTGCATAGTTCAGGATTTGTAGAGCTGCGCATCAATGGATTTGCCCTTCAGTGTTTGGACTCTCAGTAGTGATTATTAAACCACACTGAACTGAGCTAAACTAAACTGAACTTAAATGCTGAAAATTGGACTTACACTGTTTCAATTTACTATGATCTTCTATGTGAAGCTGCTTTGACACAATCTACATTGTAAAAGCGCTATACAAATAAAGGTAAATTGAATTGAATTGATGTCTTCTGCATATTCCTCTATCCATTGAGTGACATTATTTACATTTTTTAAAATCCGATTTATTTACAATACTTAATTGAAACATTTCATTTCAGTTTGCTTTTTTGTAGCCCAGCAATAAAACAAACAACAAATCTCTTTAAAAGACATTCGCCCCAACCCTCTCCATCCTACTTATTCTCTTCTCACATGGGAAATCAAAAGTTACAGTGGGGCAACTCTTGCCCACGGGCCCTACTTTGGAACCATCTCTGTTTTTATGAGTTTAAAACGTTTTTAAAACACAGCATGTTTGTAATAAAGAGAGTAAAATCTCTATTCTCAACCGCTATAATCACCACAGCCGCATGGTGTCAGTAAACGTGCACATATGAGTGTGTGTGTGTGTATTGCAAATGGCATATGTGTGAGATTCATCATTTCAGAAAGGCTTGAATAAACTCCACCACAAATACATCAAATAAACAAATAAACTAAAGAGCTGTATTTCAGCTTCATTCTAGTGTGTCTCTGTCACTGTGCTGTTTATCTGACATAACACAGGATGAGAAGCAGACACGCACATGGGAACAGTGGGCCGGAAAAAAGCAGCTTATTTGCAAAGTCACAGGCTACAAAAACAGCTACAATATATTCAGACACCAAAATGGGCAGATTCTAGAGGCTGTAATAAATAACCTGATGGATATTTTGAGCTGAAACTTTACAGAGACATTCTGGAGACACCAGAGGCTTATCGTACATCTTGTGAAAGGGGTAAAATAGGCGCCTTTTAAGATTCAAGTAAACATGTTTAGCGTAAACCATATTTAACGTTAACCATATTTGGCGTAAACCAACGTTTAACACTATCATCCCAAAACTTCTCCTGCCCAAATTAACTCAGCTCTCAGTGCCCACCTCTGTCTGTCAGTGGATCAACAGCTTCCTAACAGACAGGCAGCAGCTGGTGAAGCTGGGAAAATTCTCATCTAGCATCTGCACAATCAGCACTGGCGCCCCCCAGGGGTGTGTCCTCTCCCCACTGCTCTTCTCCCTGTACACGAATGACTGCACATCAAAAGACTCCTCTGTGAAGCTCTTGAAGTTTGCAGACGACACCACACTTATCGGCCTCATTCAGGACGGTGACGAGTCTGTTTACAGACAGGAGGTTAAGGAGTTGGCTGTCTGGTGCAGTCACAAGAACCTGGAGCTCAACACGCTCAAAACAGTGGAGATGATAGTGGACTTCAGGAGAAACCCCCCTGCTCTCCCCCCACTGAGCATCATGGACAGCATTGTGGCAGCAGTGGAGTCATTCAGGTTCCTGGGCACCACCATCTCTCAGGACCTGAAGTGGGACACTCACATTGACTCCATTGTCAAAAAAGCTCAACAGAGGCTGTACTTTCTTCGTCAGCTGAGGAAGTTTAACCTCCCAAAGGAGCTGCTGAAACAGTTCTACACCTCCTGAATCAGTCATCTGCACATCAATAACTGTCTGGTTTAGCTCAGCTACTAAATACGACCTCCAAAGACTACGTCGAATAGTTCGGACTGCTGAGCGAATCACTGGTACAACCCTTCCTACTCCCCAAGAACTGTACTTATCCAGAGCGAGCAGAAGGGCTGCCAAAATCACTCTGGACCCCTCACACCCAGCACACTGCCTCTTTGAACTTTTACCTTCTGGTCGACGCTACAGAGCACTGCGCACCAGTACAGCCCGGCACAGAAACAGTTTCTTCCCTCAGGCAATCCATCTCATGAACACTTGATAATATTTGTGGAACCAACATTACTACTTGCTATACACTTTTATACACATATACACTTATTTAACAACACACTCTACATGCCAATTTGCACATAACAGCTGCACATATAACGTTGTATATAGTAATAAACACGTACATACACTTGTCAATCTGTATATTTGCACTCACTACTTACTTCTATTTTTTTAAATATATTTATTATCTGTTTGTCGTCCTGTCTCTGTTATCCTGTTGCACTGTAGAAGCTCTGTCACGAAAACAAATTCCTAGTATATGTGAACATACCTGGCAATAAAGCTCTTTCTGATTCTGATTTAGCATCTTCCATTCACTTCGCTTTCTCACCTTATTATTCGTCTGTTATGTGGGGAGTGTGAATAACCTGCTAATATTAGTGTAAACCTATTAACTTTGCGTGCGGTGATAAACAGGCCTAACACCGAGATCTGCCATGTCAGAGAAGAGCATCGGCTGTGTGCTTTCGTTTTAGCATCTTATGTTGTCCTGTTCCTCGCTGCCAAACAGCTGCTGTTTTTCCAATCCCCACCCCTCCTTCCATGGCTTCCTGTCTTTCCCACTCTCTCTAAGAATGTCTGCCACCATCTGTCCGTTTTTCCACAGCACTCCTCTCTCCCCTTCATCAGCCACACCAGGAGCACTGCTCTTATAATCCTACGGCTGCAAACCCATCTGAACCTGCAGAGGTGTGATCTGTGTCTCGTTCACAGATGACGACATCCTCTTTCTTTTTAGCATTTATTTAACTGATTGAAGTCTGTGCAGTAATAAGATTATTTTTTTTGAAAATAGGCTCATTTTACAAAAGCCCTAAACAGTTGAGTTTTACCATTTTTACAATACATATAGCAAATTTTTTGTGTCCAGCGGGAGTACATTTAACTTAGCTTAGCAAAGATCATTGAATCTGATTAAACCAATTTCAGGTGCTGCGTAATATCATTTTGCGTACTGCACCCATGGTATGGTGTTCTGTCGATTTTTTCTATCTTTTCAGATTGTTCTCCCTCCCATTCAAAAGGTAGGTAGCACATTTTGATGACACAATATGCTATCAGATTTTGTTACACGTGTAAATTTTAATGTGGAGTGGTGTGATATGAAGCTGTAATATCGCCTTAACCTACCCCAATCCCTAACCTCAACCTCAGAACCATTCAAATGCAGTGTTGGTAGTACAATCTGATGGGTAGGATAAAATGTCAAGAAAATTATTTTACTAAAATTATTACTAAAAAATAGCAACTTTTCATTTTCTGTCAGTCGAGCTTTAAATAGGAAAATTATTAAAACAGTTAGATTTTTGAGCTAGATGCTAATAGTCTAATCCGATTCCATAATATACACTCACCGGCAACTTTATTAGGTACACCTGTCCAACTGCTCTTTAACGCAAATTTCTAATCAGCCAATCAATTGGCAGCAACTCAATGCATTTAGGCACGTAGACATGGTCAAGACGTGTCATGGTTGTTGGTGCCAGACGGGCTGGTCTGAGTATTTCAGAAACTGCTGATCTACTGGATGTTTCACGCACAATCATCTCTAGGGTTTACAGAGAATGGTCAGACTGAGCTGATGGAAAGGCAACAGTAACTCAGATAACCATTGTTACAACCGAGGTATGCAGAAGGACATCTCTTAACACAAAACACGTCCAACTTTGAAGCAGATGGGCTACAACAGCAGAAGATGACACCGTGTGCCCCTCCTGTCAGTTAAGAACAGGAAACTGAGGCTATAATTCACACAGGATCACCAAAGTTGGACAATAGAAGATTGGAAAAACGTTCCCTGGTCTGATGATTCTCAATTTCTGCTGCAACATTCGGATGTCAGAATTTGGTGTCAACAACATGAAAGCATAGATCCATCCTGTCTTGTATCAACAGTTCAGGCTGGTAGTTGTGGTGTAATGGTGTTATTTTCTTGGCACACGTTGGGCCCGTTGGAACCGACTGATCATCGTGTCAATGCTACAGCCTACCTGAGTTTTGTTGCTGACCATGTCCATCCTTTTATGACCACAGTGTACCCATCTTCTGGTGGCTACTTCCAACAGGATAACGCACCATGTCATAAACCGTGAATCATCTCAGACTGGTTTCTTTTCAGGCCGCCACAGTCACCAGACTCAATCCAATAGAGCACCTTTGGGTTGTGGTGGAACGGGAGATTCACATCATGGATGTGCAGCCGACAAATCTGCAGCAACTGTGTGATGCTATCGTCAATATGGACCAAAATCTCTGAGGAATATTTCCAGTATATCAATGAATCTATGCCACGAAGGATTAAGGCAGTCCTGAAGGCCCAACGAAAGAGGGTCCAACCCGGTACTAGTAAGGTTTACCTAATAAAGTGGCCAGTGAGTGTATGCTAAGCTAAGTTAAATGTGCTCTCACCAGACTCAGAGCTCAGCTAAATGGATTCAAAAATGGAAAACATTCAAGCGTTTAACTGCAGGGATTAGTAAAATGAGCCTGTTTTCAAAAAAAATTTGAGTGCTCCTTTAATCACAATCCTGCCTATTATTTCAAGAAGGGAAGGCAGAATGTGCGTGTGAGTGTTTAGTGTAACGAAAGATGCTGTAGATCATTAGTTGGGTCAAATATCAAGCACTATCAAGTACAGTGTTTTCAGACTGGCAGCTGTTCGCCAACACCTGTCGAACCACATCACGGCAGAAACAATGACAGAATATATCAGAAATGCCCATTATAAACAAACAGAGAAGTAGGTTTAAAGAAAGCCAAGCCTGAGCATAAAAAAGCCGCTGGAATCTGCGCTGATCTCCATGCGTATGTTTGGCACACATCTCTCTGTCATGCCACAGTGAATGCTGTGCTCACCGGGTGCATGTACTGTATGTGGGCTATGCATGTGTTTAGAGTTACCAGGGTGTCTTATGTAAACAGGGTGCAATGGCCTTTCCAACAGAGTTCGCGACCCCTGCAGGTTAATCTGCTATTATTTTTATAACACGGTGCAACAGTATAAAGTGCATGAGCGCCTGTCCGTTTTTTTAGAAGTGGTGCTTCCGGAAGGATTTATTAACTTTTCTCATGTAGGAGGAATTTTTTAAAAGTATTTATTAAAGTGTTTATAAGCTCTGAACTAAAGCAAACAGCAATGAAAAGAATTTTAAAAAAAATCAAAGTTTAATTTGCAAAGAAGTGTGTGAAAATTTGACAAAGGTGCAAGGCTCTGTACTTAACAGCTTTACTAAGGGAAAAGCACCCGCTTCCAATGTTATCACTTGATTGATTGGGTATTATCAGTGGTTATCATCTGATAGATATGGGCCAGTAGGGGCCTTCTGCGCTTACTGGTAGGCTCAGAAGGTGGTTATGATCCATCCACATGGATAATCAGCAATAATAATAGAGAAGACTCCAGATCCAGATCTGTTTTTACATTACTGTGACGGTTGGGTTTAGTGTTGTGGTAGAGGTAGACATTAATAAAATACAATTAAAGGGAAATTCAATAAATAATAAAAATTATTCTCGTTAACTTCTGGCTGCAGTTGTATATGATCTTCAGCTGATTCCCACATGTATTACTTTGAAAGCTACATGTGACTGCTTTTCTGACTAATTTATTCAATTTTTTGCTGTGATCCAAATGGGATAAATTCACCAAAATTCACTGAAGAGCACATGAGAGTGAAAACAATCAGCTGTCAATCTGAAGGGTTGTTACAACCTGAAGTGCTCAAAACTGGCCACTTTAAATGACCCTTTTACAAAAAAGGATTCAAATGGTACCGATAATTGACACTTTTATTAATATTGATTATTTGTGCATGTACAAATTCTGTTGTGTGTTTTTAGGAACTGTATTGTCACTGAAAACAAACAAGCTACTAGTCATCAGTGTTGGGCAATAACGCATTACTAGAAAGTGTTACAGTAACAGCATTACTTTTGACAGTAACTAATACTGTAAGGCATTGCTATTTAAATATAGTAACTCTGTTATCGTTACAATATGAGGCTGCAGTCTAAACCACATCTTCCTGTTTACAGCGGCAATGCATTGTGGGATTGGTGGATGCCAACCAACCACTGTGAAGAAGACGCGTCGTGATGCGCCAGACTGGACAAAAGTCAAGCAAAAGCAGTAAAGTAAAGTAAAGGGGACACTATACTGTAAGTAAGCGCCGTCTGTTAAACTGACGTCCTGACTTTTTGTGGTTATTAAAAATCCCATGGTACTTCTCGTAAAGAGTAGGGGTGTAACCCCAGTGTCCTGGCAAAATTCCCTCCATTGGGCATTACCCATCATGGCCTCCCAATCATCTCCATCCACAGAATTGGCTCTATCACTGTCTCTCCACTCCACCAATAGCTGGTGTGTGGTGAGCGCACTGGCGCAGTTGTCCTGTGGCTGCCGTCGCATCATCCTAGAGGATGCTGCACACTGGTGGTGGTGTGGAGAGACCCCCCCACCCTCTCATGAGTGTGAAGCATTTTGCGTGTATGGCCATACACAATAAATGCGCTATATAAATACACATTACATTACATTACAATTGATTAGTAGACACAGTGACACATTTCTGTAATATTTCTGAATGTCCTTTAAAATGTATAGTGTTTGTATTGCTCAGAAAAATTTGTGATTTATTTTTTTTATGTTTGACATTTTTATAGCTGTTATACAACAGATTTTGCACTATGAATATACACAGCTTACTTTCCATAAATTTCTGACAAACCACATTTAATTTGTTGTTAGTTTGAAAATTGCTCATAGATTTCATTTTTGAGCAGCTGTTATGTTTTTGTTTTGTTTAAACGCATAAAATTTATGGTTGTCTATAATGGCAGTTTTTTGGTACTGAGTTTCACCAAACTGATTCTGAATGATAATTTGCATTATTTATTTATTAATTTATTTCATGAAGATGTTGTTTTGGTTGTATATTGTCGTTATTTTCATACACAATCTGTGAAGGATCACGTTTAAAGGTTAAATGCAACAAGTTTTATGATGCTGAAGCAAATTTCGTTTTTGTTTTTTTTTTGTTTGTGAATATTATTCAGCTGGTTTTACTTAAATAAATTAGTGTTTACAAAGCACTTTATATTTAAGTTTGTCTTAGTGTTTTTGTTGTGAGAATGCAAATTAATTAAAACTGAAGTTGATCAACAGGGCATTAATGGGAGCATTAAAAATGTTCTTTGTAACTCAAAATTTAACTTTAACAGCAATGCATACATTTTTGGTGTAAGTAATCAATAAACTAATTGAGTTACTTTCTGAATAAAGTAACTAGTAACTAACTAGTTACTATTTTTCAGTAACAAGCACAACACTGCTAGTCATTAACTTCTTGTCTGTTTATCTACTATATAAAAGTGCACACACACACAGACACACACACGCTCTCAAGTCTTACATCGTTTGCCCTTTTTCTTCATTTCCCCACTGATAAACAGGAATGTACTAATTTACACCCTCTTGAGTATTACAATATCCGCTCCGTTCATCTTCCTCCTCACCATATGACATTTCCTCACATTGATTCATTCGTCTGCACTCATCTGTAGTCAGTTCTCTTTTATTCTTCCATCCTGTGCATTCCCTGAGCGTCACGCAAAGGCATCTTTTCTCTCTCTCTCAGGCCATCTCTTGACCTCAGAAAACCTGCTTTACCCTGCGCTGCCTCTCCATTCATGTGTTTGCAGACAGGATATCGACGGCTCCAGTCGCCCGTCTGAATCTCTTTTTGGCACTGAAAGCATGACCCAAACCAGACAGAGTAATAAACAAGAATTTTTATTAATTGCTGAAAGCTAACAAGTAATTAAGAGTCTGAATGGTCAAAGAAAAAAGCACTGATCAATATAATTACTTTTTTTTTTTTTTTTTAAGGGAATAGTTTGTTGAAATAAATAAATGTGATCAAATCATACATGGATCAAACAAAATTCCATCTGCAATTTCTCCTTTTTTTTGTCTTTAATTCCTTTCTGTTTAGAACAACATGTTTGTGTGTTTTGTGTGGTTTTGACTTCTTGGTAAAACAAGTAAATATCATAAAGTGGTTCCTGAAGACTGAACATAATTGAACATGTCTTTCTTGGCTTACTTTCAGTATTACTTGTTGGGAAATATTAAAAAGAAAGGAAGACATTATGAATTAAAATATAAATCAATCTATCTATCTATCTATATCTATCTATCTATCTATCTATCTATCTATCTATCTATCTATCTATCTATCTATCTATCTATCTATCTATCTATCTATCTATCTATCTATCTATCTGTCTGTCTGTCTGTCTGTCTGTCTGTCTGTCTGTCTGTCTGTCTGTCTGCCTATCCATATATCCATCTATCCATCCATATGAACTTTTTATTAACAATGTTTGGCAGTAAATACATTTACAAGGTAGTACTTTGTAAAGCACTGTATAACTAAAAACTCAGGACTAAAAACTTATGGTAGTACCCAGAATAGCAAAGTACACTAAAGGAGGTCAAGCCTTCCCATTTATGGCTCCTAAACTCTGGAATAGCCTTCCTGATAATGTCCGAGGTGCAGACACACTCTCTCGGTAGACTTTTTAATAAAGCATTCACACAATGCATCACGTAACAGTATGATGTATGAGTTTGCTCCATGCAGGTGAGTGGGCTTGAAAACTACCTGTAGGATACACTCCTCCTGTGTTAATGCACCAGACATTTTGTTAGAAATAATCCTATGCTTTACATATTTGTTTCTATGTTTGGTTATATAACTACTATTTTCATTTAAATCACTTCATTTTTGCATTGTTATTTAATATCTCTTATGAATAGCAGCTATGCTAAGTGTTTTCTTTGTTCTCTATTTCCACCTGGGGATACTCCTTCGGAGGCCTCTGGAGATTGTGCAGCGCCATTGATGTGATCCAAGACCTGTGAAGTAATGATGCCAAGCATCGAGGACCTGAAGGGCAACACATACAAAGAGATGATGCCAACCACAAAGGACTTCGAGGACAACTAATACAAAGAGATGAAAAGATGATCCCAACCATCGAGGACTTTCAGGACAACACATACACTTAATACTAGGGATGTAACGATTCACCTGACTCACAATGCGGTACAATTCACGATACTAATCTGACGATTCACGATTTAGTCATTATTTTTTAAACAAAATTATTTGAGACAAATTTAAGGTGAATAAGAGCCCTTTCAATTTTTCTCAAACGCTGCACATTTTCTTTTACAAAATAAAATGTATTCTGCAATAACTAAATTGGAATTTTAAAACCATATCCAATTAAAAAAGTACAAATAATACAAATTAAAGAAGCCTCTTTAATACAAACAAATTAAAACTTTGACTGTGGATTTGACATATTAATATCAGAAAATATCAGAATATCTATGTTTTCTGGTATAAGCTGAGGTCTTTGCACATTTACAATGTCCCCTGCTGATGAAAACATTTTTTCACTAGGGACTTAGACAGCTGGTGTGGAGAGGAAACCCTTTCCTAAACCAGAGAGCAGGGTGTACAGAGGTGGTCAATAGCCCTCCCTCTGCTCTAGGGCACTGGCCACTGGCATAAAATACTGATTATAATATATGATATAATAAGCAAATTATTAAAAGATGCATAAACTAAATTGAAAAAGAGTGGGTGAAAAGGGAACAATCTATTACCTGGTTCTGTAACAGAACAACTTTCTGTTTCAGTCTGAAAAACATCTTCACACTTTCGCTATGAAAACACTGATGTGGCGTGTGAACTCCGTAACGTCTGCACTCGTTGGAGCCAGCAGAAATGCCAATCCCCTGTCCACGTGGTTTGGCCTATTAATAGCTTTTTGCATATAGACGTATGTAGTTTTTCACTGTGCTGCATCATATTCGTTGTTCTGTTAGTGTAGGTAAGCATCTTTTTGCAGTATTTGCACACAGTTTGTGTGTGTCTGACTTCACCGCTGTCATTTTACTCTGCAGCTGATGTGCAGGTAAACACAGCGCCCTCTCTGTTCAAAATATATCGTGATTCATTCAACATTTCTACCATTTAAATAATCAAATATTTGAATCGATTTTTAACCGACTCGCCGTGAATCGTTACATGGCTACTTAATGCACAAATACACTTCATTAAACATGTAAACATAGACATATCCTATATGCAATAAAATTGCAGATTAACTATGTATGAAATTATGTATAAAATATATTTGATTGTAACTTTAACTTAATCTGATTTTAATGCAATAATGTGCACCTTTTGTAAAGCTGCTTTGAAACAATTCATTTTTGTAAAAAGCGCTTTACAAATAAACTTCAATTGAATTGACTATTTGTCTGTGAAAGGTGCTATATAAATCTATCTATCGGGTCCTGTATTTCCTATTATTTCTAAAAATATTTGCCACCATACAGTATGTTCATTTCTATCCTATTCCTCCTTCAACATCCTATCCAAGTGCACATCTTTAAAGTTTTGGGCCTCTAAAAAAAACATCATTGGATGAATTTTTGCATTTCCATTAGTCTCTTTTGCATGGATACTTCACCCCATGTGCCCTCAGGTGACCTTCCCACTTAATAGTCTACAACAGGAGCGCTGCACATATCCTTTGACGTGTCACTTTACAATAGCCGTTGCCCAGACAACATAATTGCAGATTATGAGAATAAATGCAGAGTGGGGTCCTTCATAAAGCTATTTACTATGTGCACATCATGGCCTTGCTCCTCTACTCACACACTGATGTCAACCCTGGATAGAGGGAAATACAAAAAATCTGCACTTCAGACAGTAAATAGGATGCGACAGACGGAGATAAAGCAAAGGAAATTGGAGACAGAAACACCGAACTGCCTTAATGAGGCACTTTTAATGCTCGTGACGACCCAGTGGCAAATAACTCGATAAAAACAAAACTGCTCATGGAGAGAGTCATTTGGTTAAATCCACCGAGATATGCACGGAACTGAATGATTAGCATGGGCCCTCACCCACACGTATGCTAATGATGCTAACCGAATGGCAATTAATTAGCCCTATCTGCTGAAATTAACTCCGCACTGCCCATCCAGAAAGCGAAAGGGTCTTTATCACACCCTCTCCAAAAAAAAAAGCCTTATCTGAAGTCTGAGGCTGTGCACTGTGTTTATAAATGTTGCTTTCGCTCCTCCTCAGCATTTTTTAATTCAGAGGTGTTGGTGAGAAAAGCGGTTCGCAGACCTGAGATGCATCTGAATGGATTCTCCTGGGTTCAGGACTGTCCTCCTTTACCGCTTGCTCCATTCATCATGATCACCTCTTTCTCTCTCCTCTCCTCCTCTTTTTGCCACGCTACCCTTTATGTTTTCCACGGTTCTTGCACCTGCAGTGTGAGCCATCTGCTTCTCGTACCATTCCACTCATCTGCGCTAAGTCCTTGTGGACAACAGTATTCCCCAAGTCATTACTTCTCACTCTACAAGACACAGCTCAACTTCGTCTATAGTATTCACAAGGCTTTTAACTGCACATTTACTTTCAATAGCTATATAGATTCTCTTAATGTAACATGACAACACATGCCAGAATCTATACTATCTTCTGTGCTAATGAAACACCTGTCATGAACCTCCGCTGTGTCTTTTTAATTAATTTCATATTGATCCACACCGGATCCGGCAGGTTAGTACTTGTTTTATGTTGTGCCAACTATGAAACTTGAAATGACATTGTTAGTTTACCCTCTCATCATTCCCAACATGTATTCATTTTTGTATATTCTCATGAAAAAAGATCTATGTAATTTAGTTGATTGTATATTTTTATTCACACTGTTTACACACTTCACTCCTATGTGAAAATTACCTCACCATTTACTCTCCCTCTTATGGATTTAAGCCTTTGTGGGTTTGCTTTCTTCTGTTGAACACAAAATAAAATATTTTGAAAAATGCTGGTTGATTGTACCCATTGACTTCTATAATAAAGAAAAAAGTCAACAGGCTCATTGTGAAAACATTAGTGATGGGAAGTTTGGATCGTTTTGGTAGGGCTGCAACAATAAATCGATTAAATCATTTAAAATCGATTACTAAAAGCGTTGGCAATGAATTTTATAATCAATTTGTCGTGTCACGGGACGTGGAGACGTTTGATTATTAAAACAACTTTAGTTGAGCGCGGAGCAGAGTGAACGCACTCAGCCTCTCTCGCGCACTGATGCAAGCAGAATTCGGCGCCTCATAGACAGGATGGAGAGAAAAAACGAGCAGAGGTAACAATAGAGGAAAGATACATGGCGAAGGCAGAGAAATTTGTGCGACCCTAGTCACCAAGATGTGGGAGCATTTCACACTAAATAAACAAAAAAGTGTGTTAACGGCCAAATATGCAAAAGTGAGGACGGGAGCGCCATGGCAATGATCCTGCACCTTAAACGCAAACGTGTTGGAGTCTTTGATGAGGAGAAAGGGAGCAACAGCAGGGTAAATCACAACAGAATCCTACTTTTGTTCAGTTTTGAAGTGAGGAACGTAATGTCCCTGGTGCTGGAGTTTACTTGTTATCCAGCTTAACAAGCATGACGTGAAAAATTCAAACTGAGCTTTGCCACGTTTGCTGGCGCTGAGCCAGAAAAAGATGTGTCATATTATCACAATTATGCAGTGTTTTTAACCACCCAATGCTTATTTTATGTTTTAGACATGTACAGTAAATACACACAAGTACTACTAAAACATTACATTTCACTCTATTCTTCTCCCAGCTGGCCAGCCACTTGCTTACATGCATTTTGGGAGTAACTGGTGAATTTACGTGATGAATCCTGTGTGTTTTGCTTTTATGAATAAGGCAAATGCATGGCCGCAATTAAACATGGCGACGCCCATCTCACGCTACAGATCACGATCAAGATCAAGATCATTTATATGTCTTTTAAACAACAAAAACACTCACTTACACGTTTTTGTGAATTGGAATATCAGGCAGTTGATGACGATGAGCAAGCGTGTGAATATTTTGTATTAAAACAGAAAAGCATAGTAAAAAGGATACATCTGTCATACAGCGCTATTGTGGCTGTTGTGTGTCACGTGACAAACATGACACGTGGCCACAGAAACATTAAGGGTGAACGTTCTAAAATAATGACAAACCCCTAACAAAACTCACCAGTAAAAGAGTTAATAACAGTAGTAAAGCAGCAGCGGTATAGTTACTTTATCCTTTGCAAGACAAAAGACAGGTTTTTATCCACTCGCCTTTTTTGGGATCATTCATTTTTCAATCTGTTGTCATGTATAGCTGCACTGCAAAAAAAAGCTTTTCTTACTTTGTCATCTCGTCTCATTTTCAGTCCAAATACAGTCAAGAAAAATGGCATTAGAAAATTTGGTGATGCTTAAAACTTCTGTTTGAGATGATATTTCATTAAGATTACTTTTCTTACCCCATTGGCAAATAGTTTTGCATGTTTTAAGCAAACAATCACTTAATTTTTAAGGTTTTCTTTCAGAAAACAAGACATAATTTCTTATGCTATTTATGTACCTTGATTTAAGATTTTTTAGATATTTGGTTTTGGAAAACAGGACAAAACTACTAAGTTAGTTTTTTTATTTTATTATTATTATTATTATTATTATAAAAGCTCAGGGATGTTCAAGGATAACATGTTTGTGCACTTTCAAAATATTTCAGTTCTGTTTTTGAATAAAGGGTTGGAAATGAATGCTTTTCTTATTTTTTTATCCAATTCATCGATTAACTGAAAAAATAATCATTAGTTGCAGCGCTACATTTTACTGACTCAGAGATGAACGAACCTTTTTCAAATCATTTAGTTCATTTCGTTCATTTTGCTAAAATAACTTTAAATGCTTCCAAACCTTAAATGAGTGGCTTCCAAACACATCTACAGCTAGCCCATATGCTAATCACACTATAAATAAATCATAACTAGAATACTACTGTACAATGCAATGCTACTATTAAAAAGAAAATAATCCTTCATTGTTTATCTGGTGTTTTATCTATGATTAGCTCTGCTCACCTCTTCTGGCATGTCTTCAAATTTGAGTCGTTCGTTCACCTGACACAAACGTCTTATATATGCTTAACTAATGCATGCAATCCGAGCTGGAAACACCCATGATTAGTTCACCTTTTGACTCTTCGGGTTTTTGAGTCGTTCATACATCATGTGACAGTATGTAAAGAGATGACTCAAACCGAAGATTCGAGAGATGAATGGATCAAATCTTTTTCCAGCTCTAAATGCACGTGATTGGCCTCTGTCTTTCACGTGATAAACGAACGACTCAAACCAAGGATTAGAGAGATGAATGGATCAAATCTTTTTTCAGCTCTAAATGCACGTGATTGGCCTCTGTCTTTCACGTGATAAAATAACGACTCAAATCAAGCACTTGAGAGATGAACGAATCAAATCTTTTTCCGGCTCTGACTGCATATGATTGGCTTTTGTATACATACCCCCGTATACATTACTGGAGATTGTGAATTATGCATTTCATCTTTAAAACGAACGATACAGTGGCGTTTTGACCACCGGCTTCTGTTTCTACTCCCGCTACCAGTTAACCGCTTACCTCAGTGTAGATTGCTTTTCCGCTGCTACCAGTTTGCCCAGTGGCTTGCTGCATACGCCGATGGATTTGAGACGTAGAGAGGAGTTTACTGTGACGACGGGGTTCAAGTCAGGTGAACAATGGTTCCAGAAAGCAGGTAAAACAAAAGGCAAAAAATAAAATAAACAAGTAAATAACAGGGTGAGAATGTGGTAAAATCTGAAAACATGGTAAAAATCAGGTGAGTGCTTTACTTTTTTTGAATTGCTTTTGTAAACACTGTCAGTTGGATTTAGGGAAGGACAAGGGTGTGGGGTCGGTTGGTTGGTAAGTTAGTCAGTCGACAGCGGCCTCTGGTGGATTTACGTGAGAACAACGGGCACGAAATGGCACTCGTGAGAGAAATGTGAGATGGGAAAAAATGAACACAGTGGCCTCTGGTGGATTCGCGAAAACAAAAACTGCAAAAAAAAAACGTATCTCCTGGGACGCATTTTGCAATCTCCAGAAATGTATATAGGGGTACATATTAACAATGAGCCTGCCAGCAAAGGTTTTTTTTTTTAAAGATGCCTAATAGATGTCTAATAGACATTTAAACATAGTCGTCTAGGCTAAAACAAGGTTAAAATTGGGCTGTCAGTGAAAATCTAATAGACGTCTAAGAATAGGCCAAAACTAGACTAGGACTACACATATAAAGTCTGTCTAATCTGGTCTAATGTGATGACTAGTCTAGTTTTGGGCTATTCTTAGATATCTATTTCACTGACAGCCCAAGTTTAGCCTTATTTTAGCCAAGCTGTCTACGTTTAGATGTCTATTAGACGCCTATTATACACAAAATAGTTTGCTGGGTGGGTTGCAACAGTGGAAGCCAGTTGCAGCATGCCAATTTGCCTGCTTAAACTACATCCTAAAATGATACTTTTTTGTGAAGAAAAAGTACCTATTTTTAAATATGCAACAGAAGGGACATACTACTTCCTCACTAACGGACTGTTATGTTGCATAGTTACAAGCTCTGTCAATCATCTTGTCACATCACCCACATTCATCATCCATGTTTAATTTCCTACCATACTGAAGAAGCAGCAGCAGGTTAATCTGTCATTTGTGAGTCTTTCATGCAGAGAAATCTCCTCAGGTGTTTGCATAATTATGCATTCACAAGTTAATGGCCAAACACCTCTTCATAAAAGTTCACAGTGTTGTTGCAGATGAAGTGTGGGAAAACATGATTTAAATATTTCCCAGTAGGTTAGACATTACAGTCATTCAAACATCTTTACCAAAGCCTCTTCATTTAAGACGGTCTTGGGCGTCATTCCAATCGAATTCACGTCCAAATACAATGAAATGGAATTGTTGACCATATGGGAAACTTTGGAATACCCATTTCAACATTCTATGATTTGGGACAAGCTTATTCTAGGTTTACTATTAGGACGAATGTTACGTGAATTAGGATGCAAAATGGGAGAAAATGATAACAGGTTTTATTTTTGGAAGAACTATCCCTTTAAAAGTTTGGGGTCTGTTATTTTTTTATTGTTTAAGTGTCATTTTTGAGAAACAAAGTGTAATAAGAGAAATAACCTTACCATTCAAAACAAATACTTCCAATTCAATAGATTTAAAAATGTTATTTATTCCAGTTCAGTGTCATGTGATTTTATATTATGATTCTAATATGCTGATTTGCTGCTCAAGAAATATTGTTTAGTAGTAAGTCACACATTTCTGTGACCATATAGACATGAGAAAAGATTATTTTTCATTTTATCGTTATCAGCTCCATTACAAAATAAATTGTTGGCCAATAAATTATGGATTCTTTCTAATGGTTAATCCAGTTCAGATGTCTGCTGCAGGTCATAAGGGTTTTTGCTGGGCTTTCTCCAAGATGTGACATATTGTAAAAAGCAGACGCACAATTTAGAAGAGTTTCTTTTCTAGAGGGACGGCAAGATGTCAGCAATGTGGGTGTTTTTCACCATGACAAAAAGAGGACTTCAGAATTGTAATTTTTAAATTATTTTGGGAAAAAAAAGAAATGTTTCCCTGCGGTTTCCTTGTTTTTTTAACATTTATACAAAATCAGTTTCAGTGTTTTGTTTATGTAACCAGGCTTAGAAAATTTCATATAAAGGTTTGGATTTATTGGCCTATTTGTCCTCAGTTTCCAAATACAAAGAGTGATCAATTATTTACTATGACCTTTTATGTGAAGCTGCTTTGACACAATCTACATTGTAAAAGCGCTATACAAATAAAGGTGAATTGAATTGAATTATCTGTATCAGCTCGAATTTCCATCCGATTGCATCCTTATTTCTTACTATTAGCAAAACAGTTGTGATGCTTAATAATCTTAAAACTTTAACACATTTTTAACCATATAGCAACTTTAAGGTGTCTCATGCATATTGTATTCAGTAATGTGTTGGGAGACCCCAAAAAATGAAGAACACAACTCCTGTTTAGAGTAAGCAGTGACCGTGTTCCACACTTTCAGATACACACTCACTAACTTCTATTCCCTTATGCTACTTGCTAACTTCCTTATACATTGGTGAACTTCCCTTCCCTTGTTCTTGTTTGCTGCCATTTCAAAGTGCATTCTCCTTCATCAAGTGAATGAGGGAAGTTTAGATAGACATACCCTCAATCCTTCGATTTTGACAGAGGGAGCGAGTCGGCTTCATATGTCCAATCCCGCAGCTTTATGTCCCAGAATGTAATGTAACTGTGATCTCACAACAGTGTAGTTGAAAAGTGCTCAAGGATTTGGGGCATTCCATTAAAACCAATTCAGGTGTTCCACCAGTAGCTGACACTTGTGTGATGTAATCAATCACATACATCTAAGTGAACGAGACAAAGAAAAGTTAGCAAGTGAAGCGCATAAAACATTGCACAGGAATGCAGCCAGTGTTCTTAGAGATCCGATAGGTAGTTTTTATTTTAATATTCTGGTCATAAATTTCATTGTTGTTTGTATAATTTTAGCCTTAATAATCTGACGAATTTCACAACACTATTTAATGTCATGTGGGCATTTATTTAATGTTGAAAACATACAAACAACAAGGAACCGCATGACCAGAGCACTAAAATAAACAATAACTCACCTATCACCACTCATTTTTGGGGGTCTCCTGACACATTTCCTTTGTGGTCTGTGCTATTTGCAGTGCATTTATGCATTTGTAAGTGTTGTGATAATTTGCTTGCATGTGTGTTGTGAAACTGATAATGTTTTCTCAATTTCTTATTTCAATTTGCATATGTTTTCGTAATTTGAAGCACATCTGAGCTCGCTCAGTCACAGCACTAGACTGGTGTTATGTTCTGCATCGGAACAAGACCAATGGTAACATAGGTGTTGTTTCTTGTTGACACTTGGAAGGTTTCTTCACAGAATGCCCTCCTGAAGTGTTGCTATGTCCTCTCAATATAAGCATCTTTGGGCTTGCTATACAGCTTATTTCTTCGTATTTAGCTTATTGTAATAGTGGAAACAGCCATTGTAACTTAAATATGGTGAGACTTCTGGTCTCATTCACTGTCATACAGTGCTGCTTGATGTTGCAAACTGGTGTTTTCTTTTCATAGTATTTTACTTTTAATGCATTATCACACACACTGGTTTGTAAGTTTTACCGTTTGTTATTCCTAGTCATTTACTGTTAAGCCTCTAATCACACTGTGCTATTTAAGCCACAATCTGGTCCTCTAAAACAAACTTGCTTAATCCTAAAGGATTCCTGTAATCCCAGGTCAAAATCTGTTGTCTTTGTTGGTGTGGCATGCTCACTGACAGATGATTATTTTCCATCAATTTTTTCCTCTGATGAAGTTCTGGAATTGTCAAAAGTTTCAAATACTTTCCTGCACTGTGACTTCAGCAACCAAGAACCAATAGGTGCACCGAAACTAGTGCGACAACTTTAAACCATCACAGAGAGATTTCAAAACAGCTTTTATTCTGGTTCTTATCATTATGCTTGTTGTGAGCAAAATGAATGCTACAGATTGTTTATGTTTACTGTGAGGTATTATTTCAGAAAGTGGGTTACTGAATGTGTCACAAATGGATGACGGCAAGTTTTTTGCGTGTCCGTGTTTTCGTGCTTCTTGAAAGTCCTTCAGTCTAAAATTATGACAACTGAGATCTTACAGTCTGACATGGGAATCCTGTTCATGCAGTCTGATAAGCTACAATTTTAAAGGATTATTTAAAATTACACAGTGTGAGCCGGGATTTAGGCAAATTAATAGGAAGCTTTACATTTTTCACAGAAAAGAACTTCCAAATTGCAAATTGATGGTAATTTGGTAATTAAATGGAGCATTTTGTGTCTTGACTCATACAATGAAATGTAGAAGTTGTGACGACTATTTAAAGTTTCACTGAGAATCAAATAATTTTATGTGTTATAAGTGTTAATCAGCTGTTTAAATGTCAATGAACTGATGTGGCTTTTTACCCCAGGCTGAAGGCAGAGGCAGAGATGGATATATTTTGTAGCATTCTACAGTGATAAAAGTTAAGTCGATTAGCAATGCATTATATATTTTCCTCATGAAAATAAAAGATGGCTTTAGAAGAGTACAGATAAACCATATACTGTTGCAGTCATGTGATTATTCTCTTCATGTTTCAGACAAAGATGTCTATCTGCATTTTAATTAGCTACACTGATGCCTGGATGCATTTGTCTATAAAAAATGATTTCTAGGAAAGTTATAGTTTATTTACTTCTGTGACGCGTGGACTTTCTGTGCTGGGGCAGCTTCCTGCACTGAATATGAATGGATCATAAATGATATGTGGGAATTTAGAGCTGGATAATGGCGCAGTCTCTAGATCCTCATGTAAATCCACAATTATTTTTTTAATAGCATGGTTATTGCCCATACATGTACATTGTGACAGCCTCAATTATGATAATATTGAAATTAAATGTTTTAAATATTGTCATTGATACTAGTATTTTATGTTTTTTTTCCCAGTATTTTCACTGGAAAGCCCAAATATCTAAACATTTCAAAATGAAGAAAATTTTGTCAATATTGTCTTGTTTTCAGAAATAATGAGTCAAAATTAGGTGAGATTTTCCTTAAAACAAGCAAAATAATCTGCCAATGGTGGAAGTAAAATAATCTTATTTCAAACACAAAACAAGTTTATTTTACATATCCCAATGGTAGATTTTTTTGCTTTCTTTAAGGAAAGAAAAACAAGACAATATTTTTAATTGTCTAGAAAATGCTTCTTGGTTTAAGATTTTTTTAGATATTTGGACAAAAAAAGACAAAAACTCTAAGAAAAGCCATTTTTGGAGTGCACTAGTACAATTTGCTAATCTTGGATGCATTCCCCAAACAACGACATAACTCGCGGCTGAACTATCATAGTACAATGCATTGTTTGGGAAAAGAACGATTTAGTGATGTGTGTTTTCCAAAGTAGTTGCTTTGTCGCAGATCCATCGTTTGAACCACATTAGTTATAACATAAAACGTCCATCATGACGTTCTAAACGAGGAGGAGTAACAATTTAGAGAAAAATCCCATAATCTTTTGTGCAAATTATGTTGTTTTACACGCACAGGCATTTTAAAAAAATCCAATGTTAGTTTTGATAAAAACATGCACTCGTTTTCCATATTATTTGAAATATATGTTTCCTTTACACATTTTACTGAGAATATTCCATAGTCTATTCTAAAACATAAAACCACTTAGCTAACACGTATCCTAATCTTATATTTAAACTCATTAATGGTTGTAATACAGTAGGCTATTTATTAAGAAATGGAACAAAATCCTACTAAATAATAATAATAATAATTATTATTATTATTCATTTTTATTATTATTATTAAGTGGGATTTTTTTTTGTATACATTTTTTCGAAAAGACTACTTTAACAATTTGACACATTCAAACCACTGCAGAAATGTTCTAACCAACAGGCCCATGTCATATACAGTAGGCTACAGATACATTTCTTAATAATTAAAGAAAAAAACGAAGATAAGGGAGTAGTTCTAGCTAGGCTACTTATAGTGAGTTGGATCAATCTGATTGGCTAATTAATGCATATAGATGAGTGCCCAGCTGCAGTCAATCATATCACGTGCTCCTCTCGAAATTAGAAACTTCACTTGATTATAACTGCAGATCAATAATAGATCAAAGATCAAAATAGCCTACTGTAATGTCTGTGATTATATAAAATAAATGCAACATATATGAACACATACAGCCCCTTACAGTCTCGGATATGTTACCAGAAAAACTACATACAACATGCATTTAGGCTTTATTTGGGTTCAAAAACAACATGCAACATATAGCCCAGTCAGTGCAAACTTCTCATCTGTGTCTATGTAACCTCTTCTTAGAAAGTAATTCCGTCATTCCGAGTTCATAATAGTCCAAAAGGTGATGATAATAAACATGGCAGTTTGTTCATGTTTTAGGTTGGTGAAAGAATCATTCGCTCCTTCGTTTTTTCCAGCTTCTCCTTTGTTTTTTCGCGCTTCACTCTCGCGATTGTCCGTTTCTGAAAGGATGTCAGAAGCACTTCAATAATCACGTGCACGTTATTATCATCAGCTCAAGAAGATGTGCAGCGAGCTCTCTGGAGAAAGTGAAACCACTCACGCTTTTAGACGGCCTCATAAAACAACAACAGGATAAGGCAGGTTTTGTTCTAGGCTTTGTGGCTGTTCATCAAGACGACAACAAGGTTTGTTTGAGCTCAAGTCAACCATGGCTCATTATTATATGTATATAGTATTACAATGTAATGTCTCGGCTTTGTGTTTAAAAATAGCGTTTCCTCTGTTTTCATTTTCCTGGCTTGTGTACGTGCTACTGAAACTAATCTCTGTAAACCAATAGCATTCAGCTGCATGTCTAGCTCAGCTTTTTAGTACCCTTTTGTCATGCTAGGTACCCTTTGGAAAGGGTGCCCAAAAAGTGGTACAGTGCGGTTCGCTTTTAAGCACCTTTTGACAGTGGAAACGGCCATAAAAGCGTACCGACCCGTACCAAACCATATCGTACCACTCAGTGGAAACAGGCCAAAAGAGAACACAATTACAATTACAGCTAAGAGAGATTTTTTTAAAATCATTCCAGGTTTCAGTCCAAATTAGTCCAAATGTTGGAACGTTTGAAAGGAATAGGGCATAGGGGAGATAAATGGGAACACAACAAGGAACTGTGCTTCTAACTGCAGGTCTAGAGGTGTAGTTGCATGCGGACAAGTTTGCGACTCAGTTTGCGAATGCTCATTGGAACGATGGATTTGGGAAATGCCAAATCAACGAACGACAGAACTTGCAATCTTAGTTGGCTAATGATGGTTTTTCGGAAATGCACCCCTAGTTTGAGCAAGAAAATAACTGTTAAGAAATCTTCACTTTTTGGGGAGAGAAAAAAAAGAATTGAGACAAAGCCCTTGAGGAAAACCTGTAAAATTGTTAATAATCTGCTTGTTAAGTCTGAAGTCACGCAGCACAGTTTCTGAGTGGTATCAGATGGTACTACTAAGATATTATTGAAAATCCTGGTCGTAATGTTTATATGTATGCCTAATTTGAGATGGTCAGACAAGATTTGCTTTAATGCGTGTAATGACTAAACAGTACTCATAAATGTCTTCTGAGAACAGCTCTGGTCCCAGAAACAGTGTTCCATACATCTAAAAATTGAAGAAGCAAATAGTCCTTCACTTCATATTCATTTTTCTGTTTGCCTACGCCTGCCATGTCAAAAGTCTAAGCTATAGCAGGAGCGCTGCCAAATATTCTAAGCCCCTCTCTCATGCTGGGGATCTGGGCGAATGTCCTGGCCCTTCTTCATCTTTGACCCTACAGTGTGCGGTCATATACTCTCAGACTGGCCTGGGGAAAAGCTGCTTCTGCAATTCCCACAGCACTGACCGCGGTACACAGAATGTTATCTGGGGAGGGAAGAAAAATGGGCAAAACGTGGAACCCTCGTAATGAGCCTATTGTGAGGTGCTGAGAGAATAGTAGATGACAGTCTGAGGAGGAGCGATCTGATGTAATTGCTCACTTACACTCTGCTCCTTTTAATTAAGCCGTATAATAACGATTAATCAAAGCATGACTAATGCACCTCACCAAGAGCTGTTCTGAGTATACCTACATCCGCCTTTCATTAAGGAAAAAGGAAAGTGCTGCGTGCGAAGTGTGTGTGTGTGTGTGTGTGTGTGTGTGTGTGTGTGTGTGTGTGTGTGTATGTGTGTGGAGTGGGAGATGATAGGAGGGACGGAGGAAGGACAGAGAGGACATCAGCACATGTGCTAAAGACTGCGATGTTTCCTGTGGATTTTGTCTCCACAGGATATATGATTGAGTGAGTTTGCGAAAGATAAAGCATTTTCAATGACAAACTCGATGATATAGAAGAGAACGAATATTTAAAAAACCCAGAGCAGAATACATTGTAAAGGGCACCTATGATAAAAATCAGCTTTCGTAAGCTGTTTGGACAGAACTGTGTGTAGGTATAGTGTGTTCACAGTCATATTTGAGTGATAGAAACTCAATAAATCTCTTTTTTTAAATTCTCTTTTTTTAAATTTCCTGACGCTAAAACAAGATCCAAATCCCTCCTGTTATCCCTCCCAAACGTAATTCATCACCACCACGCATAGTGTCAGTACAAATTTAAAAGAAGATGCTCCAATCCCTGTTTGTGGACTTACATCAGGTTTATTTTGTACATTAACATAACTGATGTCCATACAGCAGTGTAGGTATGCACTGATATGGATTTTTGGCCGATATCAATAACCGATAACTCTCAAGATTTGGAGACTGATAGTCGATATACTACAGCTGATAAATATAAATATTTCTAAAGGTTATATTTTTTACAGTAAACAACTGATTTTATTTTAAAAACTTCATAAAAGTTTGAACTGATCTCATGAACTGAATAGCCTGTTAAAAGCAAAAAAGCTATAGGCCCCTATCCTACACCCGGTGCAATGTGGACACAATGCTAATGTTATTTGCTAGTTTCAGCTCGACGCAAGTGTCATTTTGACATTTTGCACCACGCTGTTTAAATAGCGAATGCATTTGCGCTCATGTGTGCACCCATAGGCGTTCTGGTCTAAAAAAGGAGGTGTGTTAAGGCACATTGCTATCCAGCGCAGAGCACGTTAATTTTGCGCCTCCCTTACACATTGCTTAATACACACAGGATGTACAGCAATACGCAAATATTTGTACAAATGAAAAATAATTAAAGGAATAAAGTAATACAAAAATTATTATTTTCTACATAAATATAAAAAGCACTGCCTCTATGCCTTCTTCATCTTGGGGGGCTTTTTCAGTTTATTGATGACAATTTGCTTTTGTATAATGTTATTATTAGTAGTAGTAGTATTTTTTATATGCATATTTATTATTGTTTTATTAAAAACAAGCTTAACAAGCTTGCTTGCTTTATTGAATCTGTGATTATATCCCCATTTTGTTCAGTTTTGTTGTGAAATATTGTCTGTCTTCACCTTTATTTACACTGTGTTGTCATTTTGGTTTAGTCACTGTCTATTCTTGCCTGTGTCATCTTCATTTCCTTTCCTCATGTTTCCCTACAAAGGTTTGGTAGAAAGACTGGTAGGTAAGTAGGTCATGGGACATACATTTCAACACATAGTTCAACTGTCTAGAGATACACTAGGAAAGGGGGTGAGCGCCAACCCGTGTATTTTTGATTAAGTGGATAGTTAGTGTAGTTTAGGTAAGACGTCTTTGGACGTTGAAGATTTTTTCACATTTTGGTTTATTAGACTTGTTTAGAGGAGATATGATATTTGGAAGACTGATTGCAAACAGCATTTGCACAGCAATTCTTGTTTGTGATCGTTTCTTTGAGTGTTTGTTTGAACCAGATCCTTGGTCAAGTGTGCAACCCCACTCCCTTAGACTGCCCAGGGGTTATAACACAGGGCTTAATTGCGACCATTTTGGTCACACATGCACCCAAAACTTAATCTATGCGACCTCATAATATATTTGTGCGACTGCATATAATGGGTGTAGTGCAACCTGTTTAGATTTTTTTCTAAAAACATGCTGAATCGTTCTTCTTTGCAGCTATATTGGTTAATATTAGCTGTCAATCACTCAACGCTCTCCGCTACCAGATGACAGGGAGCTTTTGTAAAACGTAAACAGCTAAAGAGAGAAAAGTACACAGGTTTGCAAACCCTACCTAAAGTTACAAATAATGGCGCCGATGAGGGCGATCATGACGTGGTAAATGTTGATCCGCCAGCCGAGATCAATCTAGTGTTTTCGGAGAAGGTGCCCGAATCTCAATTAACGCCGTATTCACGGCGTGTTCAGCGCAAATGTCCGCTAAATGTAAAATCTAACACTATACACATCATCGCCAAAGTAGCCTGCCTTTACGAAGTTTAAAATGAATCTGCGAGTCATAACAAAGACCGGTATTGCGCCGGTGGTCATCGCGAGAATCCTTCTCTGCCTGCTCATATATTGGGCCAGCTGACTCGCCTGCTTTCCACAAACACAGAAAAATGAAAATCAGCTCATAATGAGACAGAGCATTTAAAATGACAATTCGAAACCAAAACTTTTAAAGAATTATAGAAGTGAGACTTTTCATTCTTTCTTTTGTCCATTCTTTCTTGAGATGCATGTTATTTTTCTATTTAGTTACTAACTAAAAAACAGTTTTGCAGCATTTAGCCTTAAATTAAATGATTTATTATAATTTTTCGTTTGTTTTGTAGCAGAAATATTATTTATTAAATTGACATGCATATAAAAACAATAGAATTATTATTTATTAGAATTAACAGAATAAAGTAAATATTTCTTATTGCGATGCTTCATTTTTGTTTGATGCAAACCATAGATTTATTTTTCATAAAGTAACAGACTTTTTATAGCAGACAACTCCCATTCAAGCACATTCAAGGCAGCATGATAATGAGAAATGTAATTCATTGTTATTATTGTCATTTTAGTCATCATTATTATTTAATAAATATTAGATATACATTTTTGAATTATTGCACACAAATGTCAATAAGTCATTAGTTAGATAGTTGTTTCTGGTTTTTGTCAGTCCTAATTGATGTTGTTTTCAAATACAATTAATCCCTTAAAATACAAATTGCAATGGTGCTCATTCATTTTTGGTGGGTGCCCCTAAATTTATTTGAAATATTTGAAGTTGGGAGCACCGGTGCTACCAAGTAAAAAAGTAATTTCGAGTCCTGTAATATATGTGTTTCCTTTAAAATTATTGTATATTTATATTTTACATTTAAAAAAATAAATCTCCACTTTCTTTACAGTCACTTTTGATCAATGCACCTTTGCTAAATAAAATATTCATTCCAAAAATAGAAAATAAAAACAAATCCCAATATGCTTATGCTTTGGTCTCCTGCTCCTTCTTCACAGGCCCCATAAATCTGTCATGAATTTATAATTTGATAAATCTGCCAAGTCCAGCATTTTATGTGCATTAATGTCTGTAATAGAGTTTGTTTTAAATGTGATGTCCAGTAAAAGGTTGAATAACTGTAGCCTGCAGCTGGCTTTCTGATAGATGTTTAAGTTTGGCACCCAACTCCAAGATCCCCGTCCAAGTGTTTTTCTCCCCCTCATACCTCCCTCAAAGGATTCAGAAGTTAATCAGATGCACTTGCAGCAATCCAGATCCAGATGCAGTGATTCCTTCTCTCCGTCAATCAGACCTTCGTGTTTATGTAGTTACATGTGTGACCTTGATTTGTCCAATAACCTTTAAGCCCTAAATTTGCATCAAACGATTTATGCAGTCTGCGAACTGACCTGTTCACCCTAACCTATGTAGTCTGTATATATTACAGGACCGCTGCTCATAACCATCATTGTTTTCATGATTAGATAGACTGTTCATGTGTGTTTAAGGGCCCCTTCAGACTAAGATGGTGGTTCATGTCTGTTTGAGGTCATAACAATGAGGCTTAATGATAGCATATTGTGTGTGAGGATCCCCATGGTCAGTTTTAGTAATTGATGATTATATAATGGCTCTCTGTCATGTGAAATGTCGTATGATAAAACACACAATCACCACAGCGTTAGGAAAAAGGCTTTTGGCTCTGTACTCACCCCTGAGGAATCTGTTGTTGCTCAATGGTTTCTCTTTCCAAGCTCAGGAGATTTGATGATGCTTTGAGAAGTGTATGGTCGAAGATGTTTCTAATAAAAAAGGAGGAAAACAGACAAATGAAGCAACTATTAAATCAGCGAATAGAGTTATGATTTTAATTAGAATTGTGCACATAAATTAGCAATGATGCGCCAATTAAATTAAGATTATTGTTGTAAAATTACATTAGCACAATACACAGACACAATACGCCAGCAGCTAGCTCTCTGCAACTCTCACTTGGTCACCCGCTAAAGCTAAGCAGGGCTGTGCATGGTCAGTACCTGGTTGGGAGACCACATGGGAAAGCTAGGTAGCTGCTGGAAGTGGCGTTAGTGAGACCAGCGGGGGGCCGCTCAACCTGCGGTTGTGTGTGGTGCTAATGCCCCATATTGATGGGGACTCTATACTGCTCAGTGATCGCTGTCTTTTGGAAAAGACGTTAAAACGAGGTCCTGACTCTCTGTGGTCGTTAAAAATCCCAGGATGTCTTTCGAAAAGAGTAGAGGTTTAACTCCGACATCCTGGCCAAATTTGCCCACTGGCCTCCTAACCATCCCCATATCATAATTGGCTTCATCACTGTCTCCTGTCCACCAATCACTAATGGTGTGCGGTCTGGCGCAATATGGCTGCCGTCGCGTCATCCTGGTGGATGCTGTACACTGGTGGTGGATGAGGAGATTCCCCCAAAAATGTGTAAAGCGCTTTGAGTGTCTAAAAAGTGCTATATAAATTTAAGGAATTATTATTCATTTAATATTATTAAAATCATATTAAAATCAAATAAATCACTATACATTTCATTAAAAGGTTAATCACTAATTAATAGGTTGCAGTATTACTAAACAGATGAAGTTTAATGTAAATACATCAATTCTTTTTAGAGATTTCAACTCAGGAATTATTAAAACAGTAAACAAAAAACCTTTTGCCTATCAACTCAAATTCTAAGCATTTTGCCAACATTGTCTGGAGTTGACTGAACTCAGATCTAGAGAAAATTGGACCAAAAAATTAGAAGTGTGATAAGGTAAGTATTCAAATAAAATCAAAATGGTGGACAAGAAGTCCAGCCTATTATGTCTTAACTGGTATCAATGTACTCAGCATGATCCAACGACTTCATCAAGACAAGTTTCATGAGTACCTTAAAGGGTCTCTCTTTCTCTCTCCTGCACTTTCCCTCTCTTTAGGCTCCGTACTAATTACGGTGGAGCCTGAGATTGGCTGCAATGACCTGGGGCTTTCATCTTTTGAAAAGAGTGGAATGGGCATTGAGCGTAGAGGCGAGATTGTTGGTATCTGGTGTAGTGTATTGGGAAAGTTGTGAAAATGGAAAATTCTGGTTGTGGGATCCCATTATCCTATCTGTTTTGTGTGCAAATTACATTTTAGTTTGTTATTTATCCATCCTGTGTTTCTTTCCTACTGCTTTGTTTGTTTGTTGTTTTGTAATTATCAACAGCGAGAAGCAGAAGTGGTTAGACGCCACACTTTTCTTTTTATATAGTCAGGGAGTTAGGTAAGATTTTTGTTAGGTTTATTTCGTTTCATTGAGGGGGGTTAGTTAGATGAAATTTTATTTATTTTCTGTGAGTCCTCTCTGAGGTACAGAAAAAAAGAGATAAATAAATGGTGTTTCCTTAACCTGCAAGTCTTTATTTTACAGATTATAAAGAATATATGCTTCTCAAGCTCTATGAGGAGTGTCATTCATGTATTTTAAGATGCACTCAGTCAGAAGACAATCGCATGAGATATCATGTCATTTAGCTTTTGATTGTCAGCATGATGTAGGCTTACAGTTACAATAATATTTATACAATATGGTTATAATGATATTTATACATGACTAAACTAGTGTGCAACTTAAGCAAAACTAATACTACTTTTTTTACATTTAGTTTTGTAGTTCTGCCCAAACAAATATTTGTTGCTTTTTTTAATTGTTTAAGTTTATTTGATTGACTATGTACAATCTTAAGCTATGTTTGATGTTTCATTGTTGAGTTAAACATTTTTTAAGGGTCTCTGAAACATTGCTTTTATTATTTATCTTTATTTTATTAATCAACATTAACTGTGTGCATCAGCAGGCAGTTTTTGTTAAGTTCATTATTTAACATAGGTTCCCTCAAAACACACAGGCACACACGATGGACTTCCAGTGTGGATTATAATTTTATTATATTAATAAATTACATTTTTTAAGTTTTTAATTTGTCAACTCTCATTATTTCCTATAAATGGCTTTTGTGCTTTTATAGAATGGGAGGTGGTAAACATATTCAAGGGCGTGCACAAATGGGGAGCATTTTGATTGATTTGGTGGGCCGCTCTGTCCCAAAATGCCAAGGCCAATTATTTGTCCCAGTCCAGCCCTGATGGAAACACTGCTTTATTCACACGTCTTTTATGCGATATTCCTGTTTTGCGCATACATTTAATCTGCATTTTTGGATGGAAACATAGCTATAGACTCCTACTTTGGGAGCCTCTTATTTGAGAACAGTTAACTTGAATTTCAGGCTTTTCTATTAAAACTTTGTTTTGATTTTTATTTATTTATTAGATTTTTTTGGCATGTTTGAAGATGGCTTCATTTTAATACAACCCCTGTGAGGAAAATGGAAAATGACATCATAGGGTGCAACTGAATGTTTTTGCACCAAGGGCCACATTTCACAGCTTTTTACCAGTTTTATGGGCTGCCATAGACTTGAGCATAAGAAGGAGACGGCGACAACTAATGCACATAATAGGTTCCTATTCACCTTCGGGCATGGCCCATAATTATTTCCATGTTTTAGCTTATGAGTGGCTGATATTATGTGCAATTCTGCTCAATTTGTCTGAATCTGAAGAGACTTCATTTGCTTTCCATTTGATCTAATTTCTGTCTGGGAGGAATAAATGAAATGTCTTATGTTTGATTTGTCTGTTCCTTGGAATTCAATTAGTAGAAAAATCTAAATGAACATCTAATGCTGCTTTCATTGGCAAGCTCGATAGTGTTTACATTCTGTTGTTTCTTATTTTGGTCAGTGGTGAAAAATGTAGGACTGAGGTGATGAAAAATGGATGTCAAAATATAACAGCTGAAAGGCATTGCTTAGTGGAAAATATAAAGGAGGGAGAGAGACAGGGAGACTGTAAACTTATACCTTATAAGTAAAAAAAACAGGTTTTCCACACCTGACTCTCACCTCTAATGCTTGGCTGTCTGAGTCTTTCTTTTAACTCTATAGGTTCTCAGACCATGAAAACTTGGAACACCCAAATCCCTCAATATCAACACTAAAAAGATCGCTTTATCCTAAAACATTTTACCACAGTTCCACTAGAAAAATGTCTCATATATAGTGTTAACACATTTTTGGCTGCCAGGATAGGAATCTGAATCTTCGGGAAAGATTGGTCTCCAGCACAGAGTCTACAAGGACGCAAGGGAATTTGGGATAAATCCTAGAATGAGAGGAAGTTTTGAGGATTTAATGCAAGTCCATTTTAAAGACAGACAAGTTCCCCTAGACAAGGATCTGTTGCGTGATCAACACACTTAGTCCACGTGTGCACCAAATGCTCTCTAATAGTGAACACAGCACTTGACGTGTGATAATACGTACTGTCTTATTCTTTGCATAGAGCCGCAGTTTATGAGCCAAGTCATGAAGCTGTTATACCTCAGTCTCACCTCTGACCACACTTGCTTATAATTCTCATCACATGGTGAGACTGCAGCTAGAAGCTGGATATCAGTCCACAAGCCAATATGAAGCAGAAATGACAGAGAGCGTACATAAATACTTTACGACTAGCAAAAATGTGACTGCGGGATCATCGGTGCAAAGGGCTTTGCACATTAAGATTGATAAATGTACAAATAAAGTTAACTATATTAGAGTCCAACACAAAAGAATGATTATGGTCAGATCTGGAACTATAACGATAAAGTTCTGAAAATCGATCTGAATACTGAAGGATATAGCAGACTCTGCACTACAACCATGCTGATAACAGCACAGAGAAACGTTATCACTGGAATCAATTTCAGGACAGTTTTTTCTCCAGCTGATGAATGGTAAAAATATTGTCTGTCTTTCAATTCTTTATCATTCTTCTGCTGGATTTTGATTGGCTGCCAAAGTTTTCATCATGCAGCTGGAAATAAAGGATATAAAATTGACTCTAATCATTTTATATTGAAAATAATTATGACTTAAAGAGCCCATATTATACATGAAATAGGGTCATATTTAGGTTGTAAGGGTCTCCAACAACAGTCTAATATGCATGCAAGGTCATAAAACACTTTGATGGTCTTATAACCTGCATTTATTTTTACCTGATTATCCCAACGACTCCCATATGAATCGTTCAGTGATTCATTTGTTCCCAACCCCCTCCTCAGCGCGAAGCTAATCTGCGCTGATTGGACCGATGACAGCCTGCTGCGATTGGTCGACAGTGACAGGCTTCAGCACGAGACAGAGTGAAATGCCCAGCTGGTAATCAACTATATAAAAGTAGTCACAGTGCACACGCGCTTCATAGTGTAAGGCTTTTTTCACACACACACACACACACACACACACACACACAACCCCCCTCAGAAGAACTGGGGAGATCGACGCGAGTCTCTCTCTCTCTCTCTCCCTCTCCCTCTCCCTCTCCCTCTCTCACACACACACACAACGCTCCTCAGAAGAACTAGGGAAAGCGACGCGAGTCTCTCTCTCTCTCACACACACACACAACGCTCCTCAGAAGAACTAGGGAAAGCGACGCGAGTCTCTCTCTCTCTCTCTCTCTCTCTCACACACACAACGCTCCTCAGAAAAACTAGGGAAAGCGACGCGAGTCTCTCTCTCTCTCACACACACACACAACGCTCCTCAGAAGAACTAGGGAAAGCGACGCGAGTCTCTCTCTCTCTCTCTCTCTCTCTCTCTCTCTCACACACACACAACGCTCCTCAGAAAAACTAGGGAAAGCGACGCGAGTCTCTCTCTCACACACACACACAACGCTCCTCAGAAGAACTAGGGAAAGCGACGCGAGTCTCTCTCTCACACACACACACAACGCTCCTCAGAAGAACTAGGGAAAGCGACGCGAGTCTCTCTCTCTCTCTCTCTCTCTCACACACACACACAACGCTCCTCAGAAGAACTAGGGAAAGTGACACAAGTCTCCTGTCTCCTAGATCGATCGCCATAGCAACGACAAACGGCAGTGGAACGCGAGCTCACAAAAGCCTTTAACGTTAAATCCGTAAACAAAGCGGCACGCGTCGCGTTTTTAACGTGGCTTACATGTGATAAGAGAATATAAAGAGTAACCGCGTGTACTGTACCAGGTTAACAACTCATCTTTGGGTAGAGACTGTCAATATTATCCATCTGAGCACAGCGTGACTTCATTCGACCGGCGGTGTCTGTGTGTGTGTGTCTAGTGTTTTTTCTGTGTTAGTGGGCGGGGCCGCAGGTTTCAAATCTCCCTGGTTTGCGCGCGTAACTACTGGCGAGGCTTGTGTTTCGTGGCTGCATCATCGCGAAACACCTAATGACTCGTTATCAAGGCGACTCGTTTGAAGCACTATGAGTCGACTCTTTTATAGATGAATCAATAGTTTTAAACACTGTACACTTACAGATTTAAGCCTTAGCTGGATATTTCACTTCACTTAGAGCTGTGTTACACACTACATGGAAGGGCATTTTCAAAAACCCATAATATGGGCTCTTTAAGCTTTTGTGAGCAAGCTTGCAGCAAATACGGTCATACATTTCAAAAAAGATAAAAGCTACATATTGAAATGTGCAATCATTTTATATTAAAAGGGGCAATATCAACTCCTCTACATACAAAAATAGATTTAATCAATAATGTCAATTATTTAATTGTTAACATAATTTAAAATAACATACATCCATATAATATATATGTGCTATAAATACAATACTAGGACTGCACAATATATAGTTTCAGGATCGATATTGCAATGTGCGCATCTGCAATAGTCACATCGCAAGATATGCAATCTTGAGTCTGAATTATAGTTGACCAGGAGCTATGGAATTGTATTTAATTACTATTTTTATATGTAATTCATACAATTTTTTTTTTATTATTTAGAATTTTTAGATATATAAAGACAGGCAGATAGTTTTGTCTGTTTTAAGGAAAAAACTTGAAAGGAAAAGTTGAAAACGAAACAATATTTTTACTTAATCTAAGAATTTTTAGATATTTGGATTAGAAACCTGTGGTTCGGATCATTTGGTCCATGCAGCCCAAGGGCAACAAATGATACTTTGTAACATTTTCAGCCATTTTTGGTTACTTTTCACACCACATTGATCTAAACCAGTTGAAACGACCAGTTGCTTTGGTCCAAACCAGTAGAAATTTGCCAAAATGAAGTTTTGTGACAACAACCATATCACTCGTTGGCCATATGTGTCATTGAATGTCGCAAACTGCTTTTCTAATGGTCAGAATAAAACGGCAGGTAAATTCTTATGAAACCATATATCATATATTATAGAGATCAGGGAATCTGTACAGTTTTACATCTATACAATCTTTACAGTTTACATCTATACAGTTTTTCAAGAATGAAGTGGATGCAGCTGGAAAACAATGTATTAATGCACTGCAAATGGCAAAGGTGCGTTGTCACTTCAGGAGTTTGTCAACGAGCAACAATTGGTCAACAAATACTTGCCCTCATCCCACAATGCACAGGGCAGTTGACTATGACAGCTGGTTTAGTCCAAAAATGTGCTTTTTATTCGAGTTTAAATCGTGTTCTTATTATAAACAAAACACTCCAGTAGGGCTAGATATTTATTGACCTAACACCATAGTCCGAATGCCGTGAGCACACTGCGATTCATGTACGTAGAACTAACCAATCTGCTTTACACTTTGTATGGAACATACGTATTTCAGTAACGGCAGACTTATTATCTCAGACAAACACAGCGCATCCAAACACTGCAGTGCTTTTTACTTTTCTCCATAAACTTGTATCAGAGCTGCGGCAATGGTTTGTCTGTTTGAGAGACAAGAGACGCCATAGAAAATGGTGAAGGAAACCACACGCTCGCGCTTGTCACTTCAGGTCAGAATAACAACACATGCCAAAATTAGCGCCGTATAGCAGCAGTGAGGACATTGTAAATAAAAAAGGATGTAATGATGTCACAAGAGTGGCTTTTTGGTTTCTTTTCTTGTGCATCCCAGCCACTAGCACCCCATCTGAAAGATTTCTTAGCATTTCTAGCATAATATTGTCATTCAACTTCACTATTAGTATGTATTTGAATAATGATGGTTGGTTCCTTTACTTGAAAGCTCAGATTTGATTATCATAATTTGTTTTGTTTACAGAGTTTGCGGTTTACTTTATCATTGCTATCGACACCTTACAGATGTTAATCTACCTTTACCATTGCACACACTTTGTAACATTTTATTGATCAAGTTTAAGATGTAACACTTTTGTTTATTTTATTATGAAGAGATCAGATATTTTGTTTAAATATTTTTATTTTAGACTATTAAAACTATTTGCCTCAGTAATGTTGGTAAATTAATAAGTGAATAATAAGTAAATAAGTGGTTAAATAACAAAAAATCCAAATATTCCTTAATGTATTGTTAAAAAATATTCAATAATTATCAATATCGAAAGATATGAAACATGATATTGTGATCATTTTTTTGCAATATCGCCCAGCCCTCTAGTGTTCATTTGAAAGCTTGAAGAGATGCACTCTGTACAGTCGAGAGCAATTTCTGCATTCCCACCTGCTCAAATAAACCACGCCAAAAAGAAAAGCAACTTAAGTGCGATTCAACTGAACTACAGTAAATGAGGTAGGTGTGAAATCACCCTCAGTCATCTCGGTCAGCTTGTTTGGTGCACACCAAGATTCAGACAGCCACGTCCAGATCTATTCAACTGAACACTAAAAGAGCTGCGCAATCGCTCCAGGGTTGGTTTTAATCAAACCAAACCTTCCATGTGTGAACAAACACACTTCAATCAGCATTTTCATAATGCCATTTTCCTCCAGCTTGTGATTGGCCACAGCTGAACTCACATGACCAATTATGGCAGACTTCAAATCACATACATTTGGGAGTTTCCCGTGCCACCACAATCACACTGAATGACAACGAGAACACAGATGGCATTTATTTTGCCTATTATAGACCTGCTTGGTTGAAAATTGATTCTGAAAAGTTTCACAAAAAACTGAATTCTCCTGCACTGACAAACACTTTAAGTAATGGGCATGCGGCATTTTCCCTCTTTCAGTGCCGTGAGTGTATGCGCAGACACTCGCTCTGCCACTTTCACACCGCCTCTGCTTCTGAGAGAGCAAAACAATCACACTGAGGGTCACTGCTTCCCGAACCACCAATCACCTCTGTAGATCTATTCCATTAACCCAATTAATTACTTTTAAACATTCAAATCAGTCCCACTCTTACTTCTTCTCTATCCATCCATCTATTTAATCTTTCAATCCATTGTTCTGTCATCAGGAAAAAATGATTAGCCAGGACCGAGGGAGAGCTTGAAATGGAGGGAAGGGATTTATGTCATTTTTATTTTTCGGCTGACTCAAGCACTGGGACCTGCTGAGGATGGAGTTCTGCTCTCATTTACATTGCAGAGAAAAAGCAAGACGGTCAATTGCTCAAACTTTTATTTAATCCCATTCAGAGGAGCAGGTGTTGGAAACGCTCAAAGGCTGAACACGTTCGTGTTTATGTATTCAGCGCGGGTGTGTAATCTCCCCCATGTTTTAATCAGCCCTTTAATGTGATTAATTTCATTGTATAATGAGCCTGTCAGGTCTAATTTCGTCCACCTTCAGGGAAAATAAAAACATGGGATGTCTTGTTTGGTGCTGTTTGCACACACATGTATTATGAAGATGGATGAAGAGTGTTGAGTTTCAAAGTCATCCTTCACTCCTGGGATTCTGGAATAGACATCGCAGTTTCCAAGAGGCAGAACGCACAAAAGAAGCAGTGATTAGAGTGGGACGAATGTGAAGAAGACGTCATGAGTATCTCACGTGTGGTGCAACTTCAGGTCCATTAATAAAGAGAATCAAACAGCAGCCGGCCGCACAAACAAAGTATTCAATTATGCTTAAATGTAACGCCTAAGGATGAAATATCTGCTCATGAACCAAGTTACCCTCAATATTAGTCACCCTTTTGCATTTCATATAGGCTATATATGCTTATAAAAGCAGACTTTATGAAAGTGAACATTAATATGGTTGTATGTTTGGCCATTCAGTTATTATTTATATCGCTTTTTCTTGAATTTACAAAGTGTTACGATTAAATGTTGGGGTAATAGAATGTGTATGAATTAGTTCGGCTGATTCATTTCTAAGATATCTAAACAGATGTTTTCAATTAATTTAATTACCTTTTTGGCTTAGTCCCTTTATTAATCAGGGGTTGCCACAGCGGAATGAACTGCCAACTTATCCAGCGGATAAGCCCTTCCAGCCGCAACCCATCACTGGAAAACATCCATACACACTCATTCACTACGGACAAATTAGCTTACCCAATTCACCTATACCACATGTCTTTGGACTTGTGGGGGAAACCGGAGCACCCGGAGGAAACCCACGCTAACACAGGGAGAACATGCAAACTCCACACAGAAACGGCAACTGACCCAGCCGAGGCTCAAACCAGCGACCTTCTTGCTGTGAGTGCTACCCACTGCGCCACCGCATAACCTGTTTTCAATTATGTGGCTTGTAATTAGGGCCGTGTGATTAATCAAAAAGTAATCCAAATCAACATTGTGTGGAGTCATGTGACCCCGCTCTGTTACTTTGCAGCACATTGACGATGATTGGGAGCTATGCCAGAGATGCATTGAGACAGCATATTTAAATTATAATTTACATTAAAATATTTGTTTAGAGAAGATGCAAGTGCAGTGTTTACAATATTATTTACAGAATATACAAGAGTTATTTTATTTAGAACAGATACTGCTTATTTTCTACTTTTAATATGAAAAACATTGAAAATAATTAACTTTGTTTCCAAAAGTGCAAGACATTTATTTTCACTTTTTTATAAGTGACTGTTGGTTTTAAGCAACGTGTTTTTATTTCAGTTGTTCAGTTGCATTAATGTTCAATAAATAATCATAGATGGCAGATAGTGTATGTGTTTCCTTCAATTATTTTAAAATCAAATAATGCACTTCATTCAGAAATTTCTCATTTGTAATATGTGAGCATATATTTACTCAACAAAACTTGTCAGTGAACTATGAGGGCAAAAATAATTAAATAAATATATAAAATAATTAATTAATAATTAATTGAGATTTTGATTTTATGCCAAATTGCCCAGCCCTACTTGTGATTGGTTTCAGTCATTTTATGGATTGTACAGCCTATACTGTATTGTTTTTTGATTAATATACTTATAATATAGATAGATTAATATATTATTAATATACAAACAAAGGGGGAGAGGGGAGGTGGTCAGTAGTTAGTAGCATCTGTAAATAATAAAACACGATATAATTAATGAAGCAATAAATTTAAATAATCATAAATGTTATTAAGAAAACATTTAAATAGATAGTATAACAGAAATAAACAAACGAATTTGTAATAAATAAAAAGTATCATATGCAACTTAAATGAAATAAACAATTGAAAAATTTGAGTCCAGTTTTTTATTATTAAACCAAACAAAAAATAAAAACAATACAATTTGTAATATTTCATAATCACCTAACCAAATAAATAAATTTATTAAATACAGCACTATTTATTAGGGGTGAACTCAGCATAATGGAAACAATGTATCCCTGTCAAAAAATAAATAAAAATAAATAAATAAAAAAACTAAATTTATGATATTATATTTAGTAATATATTTAGTTCCTATTCCTACTATTACTACTGGTTTGTTACCTGCGTATTAATGCAACACTGTCTGTTTATTAGTACTTATAAGTAGGCCCACACGAAATCTACATGTGCAGATTTCCGCAGATTTTTAGCCCATTATTGAGTTTATTTATTTACTTGTGTAAATGTGTGTAAATTTATATTTAATCAGTTTTAAATTAATTTCATTATTACTATTGACTAATATGAAAATGTTCATACACTTTATGTACAATACAAATTGTAAAGTAACATTTTCTGTCTTTTATTAAATATATAATATAAGAAACTTGCTTTGTTTAGCAATTTAGTGGATCTAATTGGATTTTCATTGTAAGCACTAAATAAAAGTGTGTAAAGTAACAAATTACAAATACTCAAATTACTGTAACTGAGTAGTTTTTCTCAGGAATTGTAATTTACCAAGTAGTTTTAAAAATGTGTTCTTTTACTTTCCCTTGAGTACATTTTTAGTGTAGTATTGGTATTTTAACCCCACTACTTTCCTTCAACGTGCAGTCACTACTTTATTTTATCTTGTCTATGGGAATTAGAAAACGTCCAACCTAAAATCAACCAAATATCAACGTCTAATGATGTTACAGCTTGACGTTGTGTGGACGTTACCACTATGACGTCTATCAGATGTTGAATTTTAGTTGCCGTACCTGATGAATAAATGTCAGTATTTGACGTCAAAATGACTTTGGTTTAAGATGTTGGCTCGATGTTGGATTTTGGTCACTTTCTAACACAACCTAAAATCAACCAAATATCAATGTCCTTTGATGCCATTATTGGACATCAAAATAACATTGTCATTAGACGCTGACTAGACCTTGAATTTTGGTCACCTGACGTCATGACCTAAATCTAACCTATTATTAATGTCTGATGGCGTTGTGTGCCTGCTGTGCAATAACTAGATGCACTACAAAATGTTACGTTTACACACATCCACAAATTACATGTAATTGCATCAGCTTTTTACAGCGTAATACTCACTACCCTTAAGTACTTTTGAAAGGTCTACTTTTTACTAATATTTTGAGTAATTTTTACAACAGATACTTTTACTCTACTTGCACTACTTTTTAGGCAAGTAATGGTACTTTTACTTGAGTATGATTTTTCAGCACACTTTCCACCACTGAATTAAGTTAAAAAGGTATTATTTTTTATTTTTAGTGACGATACATAGATTTGTTTTTACAAAATTCTGGACAGAAATGGCACGAATGTCTGCATTCTGTCTGGCCCTATAAGGTATGATCTTATTCTACATCACTAAATATTATACCAACCAATTTACTAAATATTAATAAGCAGCAAATTAGTAGTTTATTCAGCTAAAAACCTTAGTTAAAGACTTGTTAATTGGGAGAAATTAATTTGTTTTCCTTCGGGTTAGTCCTTATTGTTGCTGGGTTGCATTTATCAGGGATAATAGCGAGAAATGTACCTTAAAATAAAGTGTGACCCATATTTATATATAAAACATGGGTCTTTGTACAATAATTACAGATGCATTTTAGCATGTGAGTTCGTCCCTGGTATCTAAAAGATTGAAAATCCCTGATCTAAATCATCTGTATTTTACTACAGCAGCTGGATTTTGATTTTTGGAGTTGGGATAATGAGGGGAGGAGTTCATGAGGAGGGAGGGAGACTGTAGGAGGAACACAAGTAGCCCAAGCAAATTATGTTTAGTGCGCTCACCAGACCACAGTATACAGTATACCTACTGAGAGAATGACACACAGGCGCACTTTGCCTTTCTCTCTCTAAACTGAACGGACAGAAGAAAACTGAACTAGATAAAATGAGCTTGAGCTGACAACCAACAGAAGAGTTTAGCAGCATTGCTCCCTTATATTCTACGTTATTCTCAAACATTCATACAATGATATACGGAGGTTATCTGAAACAGATTGAGTGTCAATGTAGCACGCGTGGACGTGGCGTGGACAGAGCACTATATGGCTTAGTTTGTGAAGAAAACTGTGGATTATATCGCAAAGTGAAGTACTTACAGTGAAGAACCGGAGCTGACTGACGGTAAGTGCTGCAAATCAATCAACGGTCAAAACGGCGCTTTCCCGTTCGCGCGCAACACTAAACTGTGCCGCACACGTGATCTCGACAATGTCAAACATGATTTTGTTGCTGGACGCGTGCTAATATTTGGATAGGGTTATGATTATTTAGTCACTTGCATAAATAACGATACTGCTGATTATAATGTCTAAAATTAATTCAAATTATAACCACAAATGATGGATTGAAAAAAATAGTGTTACCTTTTACCTGAAAATATGATTATATATGACCAACAATTGTTCTCAAATGCATGTATAATTTGTTAACCCAATATGACCAATTTAAAGCATATTCTTTTTATATGTCTGTCCGCGTAAACAGTTTTTAAAGACTATAATGACTTACTACAAATAGCTATCACTGTTAAACTATAGTCAGTGCAGGAAAACACAACAAGTTTGTGTTTATTAATTTATTCTTAATTTTGTGTAGTGTAATCTGGAGCACCTATATGATTATTAGCCTACTTCTTCATTTAAAACACTTCAATCAGCTTAAAATACTGTAAAATGATCTTTGGAATGTGGCTTGCCTTATAATATGCAATGCAAACATATTTATCTCAAAGCAACCAATACAATTTGTAATATTAAAAATATGTTCTGTATATTTTAAAGGTAAAAATATATATATTCATCTGTTAAGCATGTATGTTCAGAATATTCCCTGTAGATAACTTTTTATTTGGCTTAGCCAATATTTACAGTCATATTTTAATATGATAAGTATTACCCTGAAGGTTTATGTGTGTGTGGGAAATATTGCAAACACATATTTTGCAAATGAGCCATTGAAGAGCTTTGTTTCAACATGTACTGTATTAACACTTCAAGCATGACATATTATTCACAGTATGTTAGTTAATTAAATATATATATATATATTTAAAACCCTGTAAATATATAACCACGTTGAAATACCTAAAACAAAACTGAATTACCTGTCATCATATTTGACTTTCTAATCTAGATGCCAGATTTTGAAAATGCATCCAAGATAATCTTTTACAGTGTGGAATATGAGCAGATGAGTTTTTATTATATTCACAGATGAAGAAGTTAAAGCATATGCACGAACACAGCTTCCTCGACTGAGGTTAAATCACAGTTCAGCTGTCAATTCAGAGTCATCTATTCAATACTAAAGTAATTAACTTGTTCAGCACAATGTGATAAATCAAGTGTTCATAAAATTCTTGCGCTTCATCGCGTTTTGATGTAAACTCTCATGCAGAAGTGTGGATTTTGATGGCTGAGGTCAGCTGTGAGGGTCACTGTACCCATCATCCTCATACACTATAGGAACCCCAGTGTTTCAGAGCGCCTCTAATTGCACTTGATGCTTTTCATTTTCCTCTTAATTAAAACTGTAAAATGCTTTATGAAAAGCTTTACCCATGAGCGACTGCTGATGCTTGGTTATTGTGGTAATGTGGGGCAATCGCATTTATGATTGACTGACTTCCAAATGATTTCATGAACTGGAATTTTGGCTAATAAGGTGGTTATGGTTTACAGTATGGTTTACGTATGTAGTCTTACTGATATTACGTTAAACCATTAAAAAAAAATGCAACGATTCATTAAAATCTTAGTTGGTTTACATAATTTGTTGTTCACACTTTACAGAAAAGCAATAGAACTTGTTAACTGTGTAAAACTGGAAACGTAGTCATCTCGAGTCAACATGATTGACCTGCTTTTATTGAAACCTTACCAAGCTTTATAGATCTTTGGACTGAGAAAAAAACGACTAGGTCAAGAGCCTGCAAATGCTTCACAGATGTTCCACATTTTAGTGACGTTTACCAGATTTTAACCTAACCTAGGCTGGGTTCTTTCCTCAAAAGGTAATTTTTTTTCTCTCCAAGAACTTTGAAATCATAGAGAGAATTCCACTTTAAGCAAACAAATACAGTCTCTCAATGAACCTAGTGTATACGAGATTTCAAAGTCCACTGATGTTTTCACCTGGCCCAGAATATGCACAGTAAAGCATAATAACAAGGACTCTTTGCTTGTATTTCTTAGTATTCAATTGTGTCGTTTACATATTTTCAAGGTTTCATTGTGTATTTAAAGATGACACACAGTGATCTGTTTAAACAGGGATAAATGTGACGAGTTAATGAGTATATGTGGAGTAGTCAGCCGTCTATGAACCTGTTTCTAAAATCCCTGTGTCCTCATTCTCACGCATATCCATTCACACTTTGTATATTTGTGCCTACGTGAAAAACTGTCAATTAAATAGCTCTGTTTAGCTTTACTTTACCTCACTGTACAAAACATCTGTGCATGTAGCAGATGCTTTTATTCGATGCGACATACAAAAGAGGAGCAATTTGTTCAGGAGACTGCCAGTATTTCATAATGTAAGGTACTTCTGACAACTATGGGCAAGAAATAGATGGAGAAAAATGCCTCCTAAAGGAAATGTAAAAAAAAAAAATTAACAATAACAACGATTGTGCACAGAGTTGGGAGTAGCTACCTGGGAATGTAATGGAGTTACGTAATGTAATTACAAAATAAATGTAATTCTGTCATGACAAGTCTGGTAGAGATTTATTATGGTAATAAATATGTACAGTTGAAGGCAAAATTATTAGCCCTCCTGTAAAATTGTAATTTTTTTCAGATATTTTCCAAGTACTGTTTAAATGAGGGAAGATTTTTAAAACACATTTTAAACCTAATAATTTCAGTAACTTTTTTTTGACAATGACAGTACACAATATTTTACTTGTTACAGTTGAAGTCAGTATTATTCTTCTATACAGCCTAAAGTGACATTTAAAGGCTTAACTAGGTTAATTAGGTTAACTAGGCAGGTTAGGGTAATTAGGCAATTTATTGTATAACGATGGTTTGTTATGTAGACTATCAAATATATATATATATATATATATATATATATATATATATATATATATATATATATATATATATATATATATATATGTATGTATATATAGCTTAAAGGGGCTAATAATTTTGACCTTATAATGTTTATAAAAAAAGAAAACAAATAAAATAAATGCTTAACCCTTTAAACTTTGACTTATTAAACTATTATTATTATTATATTATTATTATTAAACTATTATTTGTTATGATTTTAAATCTTCATTTAACCTCAGACTATGGCTGCATGATATTGGAAAAATCTAACATTGCAATATGTTTGTATTCTGCGTTATATATTACAATTTGAATACAATTTCACCAGATGATTTGAATAATTATTTGGAAAAAATGTAGCATTTTATATTGATTGGGATGATTCTGTAGGGGAGTGCATATGGATAAAATATAGGAAACAATCTGCAAAAAATTCAATAAAGAAAAAGATACAAATTATATAAACATTGTTTTATTGTTTTTCGAGGAGTGGAGCTGTATTCAGGTATACAGTAATTGAATAATCAAATGTAAATTAATACTGCATAGTCTTTGTTGTATAAACCATTCAATACAATTGATCGTTATTAATTTGTCAAAGTTAAAGACAGTACAATTTTTTTAGACCTGAATGCTTTTAAAACCCTCACACAGTTACAAGCCTCAAAAAACACTTGCGAAATTAGAAAATAAATCCAGACTCAACATTGAGTCGATGTGACTATTATGAAGATTCACATTGCGATATTGATGCAGAAACGATATATTGTGCAGCACTACCCCAGACCTATGTTGAATTAAAATAGAGATGCTTAAGCATGATTTAATTTAAGGCTGTGTTCCATTGCATTTATGCTTGAAATCTGTTGATTATATTTTAAAGTCATACCAATCATTCTACACTCAAAAAAATATTCTGTTTTGCTCGTTCAAACTACTTATTTAAAATGCGCTGAAACAACACAAGTCTTGAAATTTAATTGGAACAATTAAATTTTTTTATGTTCAATCCCAATAAATTTGGTTAAAGTGTTAAGTTAACTTAATCAATTTGTGTTGGGACAACATAAATGAATTTGTCTGGAGCCCTGCATTTTTACTGTGTAAAATAATAATGTCTGCCCAAAAAGAGCTATTCGAGTCATCTGGTGAATTGTTTTTTTTGTATTGAAGTATACAAAAGACAAATGATTGCAGTGTCAATTTTTTTCCATATTGTGTAAAACTTGTATAGTAAAAGCAAAAAAGTCAAAAGATACTTCTCTTCCACTAGCATCCTAAACTGAGCGTACTTTGTTTTTACACGTGTTAGTGTACACACAGTCAAAAGTACTCCATCTGATATCGTGTACAAACATAGGAGCTTGACACACATGCACTAGAGGGATTCATCTGTAGTTAGGTTACAGATTACAAATGACACTTTATACACTGTTAAAAATGCAGAGTTCCACACAATTCATTCTTGTTGTCCCAACAAAAAACGATTAAGTTAACTAATAATGATTAAGTAGATTGAACATAAAACAATTAAGTTGTTCCAAATAAATCAACAATTGTGTTCTTTCAGCTTATTTTAATTAAGTCATTTTCAAAAATCCTTTTTTTGGGTGTAAAATGTAATAGGTAGTAGGAGACGCGGTGGCACAGTGGGTAGCGCTGTCGCCTCACAGCAAGAAGGTCGCTGGGTCAGTTGGTATTTCTGTGTGAAGTTGGCATGTTCTCCCCGTGTTTGCGTGGGTTTCCTCCGGATGCTCCAGTTTCCCCCACAAGTCCAAAGACATGTGGTATAGGTGAATTGGGTAAGCTAAATTGTCCATCGTGTATGTTTGTGAATGAGTGTGTATGGATGTTTTCCAGTGATGGGTTGCAGCTGGAAGGGCATCCGCTGCGTAAAACATATGCTGGATAAGTTGGCGGTTCATACCGCTGTGGCGACCCCAGATTAATAAAGGGACTAAGACGAAAAGAAAATGAATGAATGAATATAATAAGTAATGTAACTGATTACTTTTGGATTACTTTCCTAAATTGTTTTTTGCTTTACCAAATATTTAACTATCATTTTCAAACATTAAAGCTAGGCTAAACCAGAGTTAACCTTACAGCATTATACAACACTGATCATTTAAATGAAGAATAATTGAATTTTAAAATAGAGCCTGCACAAAATGAACCGTGCTTTATGCTTCTCTAACAGAAGTCAGAAATTAGTCTTCAGTGATTGAATGAAATACAGTGAATCATTGCTTACAGTTTCTTGCAACCTGAATAATTTAAACCCGCTTATATTGTTTACACAGTAACAGAACAGACGCAAATCATAAACTTTCACTCTGTTATTGTTAAACCTTGCCGTTATTCCATAAATCACATGTACTGCAAAGTGTAGTAGTCTGCTTGATACTGCACATGCCGCTATATGCGACTATTGCAGATGCACACATTCCTGTGTCAATGCTGAAAGGATATATTGTGCAGCCCTGTACTATACTACAGTAAAGGAGCAGTGAAGCAGTCATCAGTGTTGGAGGAATGCGGGTGTGTTTTGGGGAAGGACTCTGGGGTTCTGACACAAGCACGGAACAGAGCTGAAACATGAAAGGAGAAACAGACAGTGGAAATGGGTTAGATAAACAGAGGCGCTAACAGATGAAAATAGGTGGATCACTCAGTCATCCTTCCTGCGGTGTGGCTGATTTCCTTAGATTGACAAAGACATTGAATAATAGTTGAGGAGGAGCGAGATGTGCTTTTTTCTTGGAAGCAGTCAGGCCTACAGTACTTTAAGGGGTCATGAACTGCATTTTATTTATTTTTATCACATTCTCAGAACGGCTCATACAATGTTAGCAAAACATTTTTCTCCAAAAGTAATATCCTTGAGGTGACCAGACGTCCCATTCTTTGAAAGACATTCTCATAATTCATCTCTATTTATAGTGTCCTGACTAATTGCTAAAGAAATCATGTTTGCCTCATAATTCATTCTTACTTGTCATGTGAAAACAGCATAATCAATAGTAGACAATCATGTCTTTGTATATTTTGAAGAACAATACTGTAATTTGAAGAGTGATTACTCAAAATCTTCAGTGCATACCATGCTCAATTGCTCAAGAATTAGAGGATGAAAGAAGCCTTCTTTTCTTTTCTTACTAATCAACCAATCACATGGCAGCAACTCAATGCATTTAGGCATGTAGTCATGGTCAAGGCAATCTCCTGCAGTTAAAACTGAGCATCAGAATGGGGAAGAAAGGGGATTTAAGTGACTTTGAACGTGGCATGGTTGTTGGTGCCAGACGGGCTGGTCTGAGTATTTCAGAAACTCCTGATCTACTGGGATTTTCACGCACAACCATGACTAGGGTTTACAGTGAATGGTCCGAAAAAGAGAAAATACCCAGTTAGTGGCAGTTCTGTGGGCACAAATGCCTTGTTGATGCCAGAGGTCAATGGCCAGACTGGTATCAGCTGATAGAGAGGCAACAGTAACTCAAATAACCATGAACACACAACATGTCGAACCTTGAGGCAGATGGGCTACAGCAGCAGAAGATCGAAGACCACATCAGGTGCCACTCCTGTCAGCTAAGAACAGGAAACTGAGGCTACAATTCACAAAGGCTCACCAAAATTGGACAACAGAAGGAAAAACGTTGCCTGGTCTAATGAGTCTCGATTTCTGCTGCGACATTCGGATGGTAGAGTCAGAATTTGGTATCAACAACATGAAAGCACACATCCATCCTGTCTTGTATCAACGGTTCAGGCTGGTGGTGGTGGTGTTATTGTGTGGGGGATGTTTTCTTGGCACACTTTGGGCCCATCGAGCATCGTGTCAACGCCACAGCCTACCTGAGTATTACTGCTGACCTCAAATCTGCAGCAACTGCGTGATGCTATCATGTCAATATGGACCAAATATATTTCCAGTATCTTGTTTAATCTATGCCACGAAGGATTAAGGCGGTTCTGAAGGTAAAAGAGGGTCCAACCCGGTACTAGTAAGGTGTACCTAATAAAGTTATCGGTGAGTGAGTGTATCATCAGCATTGCAAATGTGAATGAGAAAACAGATTTTAAAAATGAACACAAGGTTTGATGATTCCATTTTCTTGTAACACTTCACTTGAAGTGGGTGTTAAGGTTGTCATGACACCTTTAATCATGGCTGACACGTTTTGTGAATAAGATTTTACCTGTGCTTATGATAAATGTTATTATATGTTATTTGCTTAGTTATGTAATTTTAATTGCAGTGGTGACATTATATGAACTCTCTAGAAGTCTTTGTCTTCTTAATGATAACTTGACATTACCAAGACAACATACATAACTTGTCATGAATTTGTCATAAACACTTTTTGCCTTGAGAGCTTTAGAATTGTTTCATGAATTTTTTTCTGATCACATTTTTCAGTGGAGCAAATTGAATATGACATTGAAAATTTCTTATGAAGGCGACATGGTGGCTCAGAGGTTAGCACGGTTACCTCACAGCAAAAAGGTTGCTGGTTCGAGTCCTGGCTGGGTCAGTTGGCATTTCTGTGTGCAGTTAGCATGTTTTCCCATGTTGGTGTGTGTTTCCTCTGCGTGCTTCGATTTCCCCCACAGTCCAAAGACATGTGGTATAGGTGAACTGGATGAACTAAAACTGGCCGTAGTGTATGAGTGTGAGTGTCGACCCCTGATAAATAAGGGGCTAAGCCGAAGTAAAATGAATGAATGAATTATTTAATAAAAGCGTCAATACTCTGTCAGCTATTTTTATAACAGCGTCATTGATATTTAATGACACTGTAATGACAAATTCAATTTGTACAACTTTGAGGTCAAGCAAAATATTAATGATGGTGTTATAAAACTCATGACACAATTATAATGGCCTCATAACAGATTTATGACAAGTTAAGATGTCTTGGTAATGACAAGGTGTCATGACAGACAATCATTAGGTTATGTAATTGGTAATGTCAAGTTGTCTTAAAGACATCCCCAAAAATGACACCTTTTTAATAAAAAATACATAACTGACCAAAAGACACTTAATGAAAGTTGTCTCAGGTCAGGATTATAAGAGCTTTATGACAGTATATCTGTGCAATATAAAGATATTTATAATATGGACAAAATAAAAAGGTTATCGTTTAGTATTATACTCCATCAGTTATTTTGTGTTGTCACAAAATACATTGTTCATGGCAATATTACACAACATTACAGGGATGCAGACAAAAACATTAACAATGCCATCATGACAAAGTTTTAATCTTAAAAGTACAGTGTTTACATTTAGCATTTTATTTAGCGATATTCGAAGAGTTCCAATGCAAAAACCTCTAAGCGCCATCTGGAATTTTCTTCTACAATGAGCATTTTCCTCTTACATTTATGTTCAGTTATTTCATGTTAAAAGCGATGGAAATAACTTGTTATATGCCATATAACTGAAATTACTGAATCAAGATATTAATAGTGAGAAATAGTTTCCCTGACCTGTATCTTAAATGATAATAATATTAATAATTAAAATAATAGATAATATGAACATAGATTTGACCACCCCTATAATGGCTCATACCATCATATCATCGCACCAATCAGTCTTTGCAAGAATCATCCAACAGGCCAAACCAGGAGATCTAGAGAAGTGATGGTGATGGATATCGTAAGTGGTCACGAGACGGTTTTCTTGTAGCCTAAAAGTAAAGTAAATTTGGATGCATAGTTTGAATAATGTGAGCTAGTAACCTCTGAAATCATCAGGTTACTGTATGTCAGAATATATTTAATATCAAAATCAAAATACTGAAAACTTAAATACTTCTTAATAAATGTGATGTCATTTAAATAAATAGATTAATTTAATTCACTGAAAACTTATAGCAAAAAAGTCAACCCACCTGATCGCCAATGTAAAATTCGCACCCTGTCTGTAATCATTAGCTTTTTGAAAAGTGTTTTATATTTTATTCATATTTATTTCATATTTCAGTTATTTTATTCAAACATTTACCCTGAAGTTCTAAATAAAGTGAGAAATATGATCACATAAGAACGTATTTATTACTATATACTTTAAAATGTTAAAAAAATACACCTTTACTGTGTATAAACTATTGATTGAATACAGAAATCTTTCTGCATTGTAATATATATTGTTATTAGGATATGAAATGACATATCGGGATAGGAGATTTTTAGTTATATCACCCAGCCCTACATGACAGTCTTATGAACACCCCTTTAAGTGAAGTGTTACCCTTTAAACTTTATAATTACTTTAGATAAATGCAGATTTGTAATGTCTCAGACATTCAGAGCCCACATTATGTGACTGGCAGAGAGTTTCATCTTTTAGAAAGGAGACACACAAGTGATCTGAAATGCTTGATTGCCACTTTCCCTTCATTGCCTCTCCTCTGTCTATTCTGCTCCTTCTTTCCAGATAGAGATGCTGCTTCATACAGTAGCTTCTCCCACTGTGATGCATTCCTGATAGGCGTTCATAAATTAGGGATTACTTTCCATGCATGTCTATTTCGCATGGTCCATCAGACACGCACACGGATTCCAGTGTCTCCCCAAAACGCACTGCTCTGATGTGCTGCTGACGTACGCTGATAAATTCCTTATCAGCACTTCATCACGGTGAGATCAGGACACAAAGATAAAAGAAACCTTCATGACAGACCGTCTGAGTCTTATTTTGATCATGATGAATGTTATGAAATACAGTCTTTTCATACAGCATGCCATTTTTCTCATTTGATTTCACAGAACAATTATGTGTACTGTACAATAATTAAAGAAATCAAAGTAAAAATGGTAAACTTACCTTATTAGGTCAGAGCGATGTCTGCTGTTTTGGAGACAAGATGTTGATTCCCAGCATTCACTGGGGCATGAATGACTGCTTTATTGTTCACTGCTTAATAGTTATTGTGGAGTCGATATTCAGTATAAAAATGTGATTAAACACTGGAACCAACAGCCTTCACTAAGCCCTGCTTTAAATACATCTGCTGTCTTCTTGGTCAGGTTTTTGCCTATTTGCGTATGTAAGTCTATATGGAGAATTTGTTTGTTTTTGTCAGTAGTTTGCCAAATACTGCTACAAAAAACTAGCAACACAATAAGCAGTTGGAATAAGAACATATTTCTAAAGATATAAAGATGAATGGGTTGGCACGGCGGCTCAGTGGTTAGCACTGACGCCTCACAGCAAGAAGGACACTGGTTCGAGTCCTGGCTGGCCCGGTTGACATTTCTGTGTGGAGTTTGCATGTTCTGCCTGTGTTAGCATGGGTTTCCTCTGGGTGCTCTGGTTCCCCCACAGTCCAAAGAAATGTGCTCCATCCCAAATCGCGGGGTAATATGTAACACAGAGTTTTAAGGCATTTGCTCAGGGTTAACTATAGCATGCTTCCAAGGTTTTCACCACAGTGTCAGCAGACGTCTTTCTGCCAATTATTGAAAAAGTTAGCCAAATTGTAGATGAGAAAACACAGGAGAAACCATTTTTGCAGCATAAAAGCATATTTTATAGTCTATATTTTTTATTTTAAAGAAATCTGTGAATGTATGTATGTAAAATCTTATATTGTTGTGATTACCGTCTTCTAGGCTAAAAGATGGAACCCTTTTGAAAGATGTAAAATACACACAGTGACTGCTAGCCAGTTCTGAGGAAAACACGACACAGCGCGGTTAGTTGTAACAGGGTGTTACAATTAAGCCACACACTGTTGGACACCAATTAAACTAATAAAATGTTTTTTAATTTTGAGTGTGATGTTAAAATCTTTTTAAATAAAATGTTTTTTAATAGAAAAACATTTTTTAATAGACAAAAATATATATATTTTATTGCTAAAACTACAAATAAATGCATTGTATAATAATGGATAATAGTCCAAATAAATCCAAATGTGTTTATCCAATAAATAAATAAACAAATAAATAAACATACTGTGCTATGTAGAATAAAAAAATAAATTGAGCTAAGTACTGAGGAAATATAGCTACTATTTAAAGTAAACAGAAATTAAATGAACTGTGTGAAATCTGCCTTTTTAAGCATATGTTACAACTAACTCTCTGTCTGTTACAACTTGCCCCACTGGTGGGGTAAATAGTAAGATTTATACTCCTGGCTCTTTTGGCAATACTGCACTGAAACCATAGGTCCGGTAATCATATAACCAGTGCTCACTTGTGGGAGAGGCTTGTGTTTTGTTGGTTTTAATGGTTTGTCTAACCCCATTACTTTGTTCATAATTTGGGCAAAACCAAAATGTGTTACTTTGTGCCCCGCTCTTCCCTATACTACGCCCTAAAAGTATGTAGTTTTATGTGAAGGAAAAATATAAAGTTTTGAGTGTGTAACAGTATGCAAGCTTTGGGACATACTACCAAAGATTTTAGAATACACAAAGTGTGTCACTCGCATGTTTTTAAATGGGGAAAAATGTAACGGTCAATATGGTGAATAAAGCCCCGCCTACTAGTACAAGAGCCAATTATCAATCGCTATAGGGCGAATAAAGCTCGCCTTCTAGTACAGGAGCCAATCATCGATTGATATAGACTGACAATGATTCGGGGGAGGGGCTCAGACCAGACGTTTCTGCAGATTTTGTAGATTTGGATGTCTAGAAATGAAGTGAGAAATGAGAGGTGTTTCAAAGATGGCCGACAAGTGAAATGACTTGCCTTAAAGGGACTTAATACTACTTCCTCGTTAACATCATAATGTTGCTTAGTTATGAGCCCTGTCAGTCATCCACACATCATCCACATTTCTTTCATATTTAATTTCCTACATTATTGGAAAAGCTGCAGCAGGTTAATCTCCCTTTCACAAGTCTTTCATGCAGAGAATCTCCTCAGGGCTTTCTATAATTGTGCATTCATACGTTAATGTCCAAACACATCTTTATATAAGTCCAGTATTGTTGTTGCAGATGAAATAAAACACAATTTAAATATTTTCCAGTTGGCTAGATATTAATTAACAGTCATACAAACATCTTTACCAAAGCCTTTCTACTTGACGGTTGGACTTGCACATCCACCATGTTTGTAGTTTATTTACACTTTTCAACCGCATTTGTAGTTCTAATCAAATTAACGTCCAACGCACAATATATTGTGGCCAATATTAGAGGTTAGAGTATGGACGTTTCTAGACTCATAATTTTTACAGGAAGTACTAAACCATCCGGGAAACTTTGGCATACTCTTTTCAACATACTACGGTTTGGTACACACTAATTCTATTTTCAAATACTATTTAGGAAGGATAGTATGCGAATTGGAACACAGCAATGTTCTATAGGTGAATTGAATTAATTAAATTGGCCATAGTGTATAAGTGTGTGTGTGTGTGTGTGTGTGTGTGTGTGTGTGTGTGTGTGTGAAAGAGTGTGTATGGGTGTTTCCCAGTATGGGTTGCAGTTGGAAGCGCCGTAAAAATATGCTGGAATAGTTGGTGGTTCATTCCGCTGGGGCGACTTCTGATAAATCAGAGACGTAGCTGCAGGAAAATGAATGAACGAATAAAGAAGAATGATGATAGGCTTGTCTACTTCTAATTTCTACAATATAAAACATAAAGATTAATTTTGTGTTGGGTAACTGCAAATTATGTTAAAATTAAATATTTATGTATTTCTCTTTCAAATTAAAATATATAAAAATGAATCATTTATATTAAACATAATTAACTTATTAAATAATACAGTTGCAAATAAATCCCAATATAACCTTTTTACTTTAAAAATGTATTTATTCAGAATGTATTAATAATAAAGTTAATAAATAAATTAATGTTTTTACCACATAAATATTAAAATCTTTATGTGGTAAAATACAGTAGCATCTTTCCTTCTGTTTTTTCATGTCCGTGTCTTCTAGCATCTCCTCTCTCATTTTTCACCTCTGTTTATTTATGTGATGGTAAAGGGCACCTTCAGAGAGTGTTGTGAAGGGTCACAGGCTCAGGTCCCGCTGCACACGCAATTGTGCTGTGATGACCGTTCTGTCCTCTCTACACCACACATCCTTTAAAAACACTCTTTTCTCCATGAGCCTCATTCAACAGATCAAGTTGAAAGACAATGCGCACACCTGACCGTTAACATTAAAGGGATAGTTCACATAAATATAAAATGTACTCACCAATTACCCTCAAGTGCTTCCAAACCATCTGTTAAGCAGAAAAGAAGATATTTTGAAGAATGTTCGAAACTAGTAGCCCTTGACATCCATAGTTGGAAAAAATACCAACAAAGTCAATGGCTACTAATAATACCAAAAAGAAACTCAACTACACTAAAAAATGCTGGGTTCCACACAATTTCTTCATGTTGTCTAACACAAATCGAATAAGTCAACTTAACAAATTTAAGTGGATTGAATATAAAACAATTAAGTTGTCCCAAAATTTTCAAAAATTGTATTATTTCAGCTCATTTTATAGAGGTACTTTGAACAAGCAGCCAACGACACAGTGACTTAGCACTCTTACCTCACAGCAAGAAGGTTGCTGGTTCGAGTCCCAGCTGGGTCAGTTGGTATTTCTGTGTGGAGTTTGCATGTTCTCCTCATGTTCGCTTGGGAAGGGGATTCGCTGTGTAAAACATATGCTGGATAAGTTGGTGGTTCATTCCGCTGTGGTGAACACTAATGAATAAGGGAACTAAGCCAAAGGAAAATTAATGAATGAACAAGCAGCAAAAATATTTTATAAGTTTATGACTGGAACAAGCAGAGGGTGACTAAATGATGACAGAATTTTTATTTTTTGGGTGAACTATCCCTTTAAGAATAGGTTGAGTGTTGTTGAACTGGAATAGGTTAAGAGCGATCAAGGACAGCCTGATGTGGTGAAAAGATGATCTTTACATTAAAGTCAGCCGGTGTGAAGAACAGACGGATGAGTGCACTGCTGCTCTCCACATCTTTCTCTCTCATCTCCTCTTTCTCCATCTGCCCTCTTGACCTCAAAGCCGAGCACAAGGGGAAACGGGGAGTATTTTTAGTGTCCGTCTGATAAGCAGCAGAGAGAGTTTGAGGGACGCAGAACACATCTCTCTCAGCTTTGGTGTGCTTGTGATGGAATTCTTTGATTTCGTAGCTCAGAAGATTCATCTGATATGTTTCTTCTAAAATATTTTAAAGAGAAATTAAATGAAATCTCTCATTAATCTTTAATGTTTGTTTACTCGCTCACTCTCCTTTGGCATAGTTCCAGCTTTATATGGGGCTGCCACAGCAGAATGAACCACCAAATACAATATAATGTCGACAGGTGCCCTTCCTGCAACAACCCAAACTTACGCAAACCCCAGTGTTGGGAAACTCACTCACTCTCCCATTAACACTCACATGCTACACTCTCAGAAATAAAGGTATGAGAGCAGTCTCGTGTTTGTCTGTTTCTGAAAGGATCGGATGTCAGAAGCACTTCATTAATTAATTGTTTCTTCTTCAGACGCAGACAATTCGGTATCAGTTCAGTAAAAATCATAACCGGTTATTATGTACTGACATCAAAAATGCAGAAACTGCGCACAATTTCACTGCATGTGTGTTTGCTGGACAGTCTTTCACTGACAATTACAGCAGAAGCCAGCAGTGTGACCAATCAAAGGTGTATAATAAAGAACTCGGTCGACAAGGCTCAGAAAGAGAGCGGGATATTTATATTTGTTTATTTGCTATAAATGCTCGTGTTGTTTAAAGGTACAGTTTATATATCTGACTGTTCATATTAAGGACAAAATTGTATTACAAATAGTGTATAAATATAAATATTCATTTTCATTTTGGCTTAGTCCATTTTTTTAATCCGTGGTCACCACAGCGGAATGATCCGCCCACTTATCCAGCACATGTTTCACGCAGCGGATGCCCTTCCTCTAGGAAACATCCATACACACTCACTCACTATGGACAATTTAGCCTTCCCAATTCACCTGTACCACATGTCTTTGGACTGTGGGGGAAACCGGAGCACCCGGAGGAAACCCATGTAAACGCATGGAGAACATGCAAACTCCACACAGAAACACCAACTGATCCAGCCAAGGCTTGAACCAGCGACCTTCAGCGACGGCACTACCTACTGCGCCACTGCATCGTCAATAAATATAAATATATTTATACATTTTAATACAAGAATAGTGCTGTGAAAAAAATATAAAACTGTATAGAAAGCATCGTCAATGCACCGTGATATCGAATTGAACCGAATCGATGGCATGATAATCGTAACCGAACTGAACAGTGAGAGCAGTGTAGGTTCACACCTCTAGAACGATCGCAAGAAAGCGAAACCGATCGTGCTTTAGACATCCTTGTAAAACACAACAGGGCACAGGGTAGATTCTGCTCTTCTTGGCTTTGTAATAATTCTGACTTCAACTATCTATATTATTATGGTGTAATGTCTCGGCTGTGTTTTTAAAAATGGCACTTCCTGTGTTTCCATTCTCCTAGCTTGTTGCACAAACGTGACGTATCTCTGTAATCCAATAGCATTCAGCTGCACGTCTAGTTCAGCTTTTTGATACCCTTTTGTTGTGCTAGGTACTCCTTGCAAAGGTTACCCAAAAAGTGGTACTTTACGGTTCGCTGTTAGGTACCTTTTGACAGTGGAAACAGCCATAAAAGCATCAGATTACTTATGTATTTTATAAGTCATCTAATACATTGATGAGCCAACCAAGAATGGTTAAGCCACATACAGCAAAATCTAACAAAATGCTGTCACATTTTTAGAAATCTCAGTACAGACTTGTAGAAGTTGGTACTTTTGACAAAACTACCAACATTATGACCCATCATGAAAGAATACCTACTGCGTGCCAGTGTCCGGTCTCAGAGCTAGACAGAATAATTTAGAAGAGCTCTTCTTATAGGATGAGAAAACTCAATCTCATGAATAATTATTAAACACGGACCAGACACATCATCAAATAACTCACAGTCCTGTGCTACATCACCACAAGGGATGCTGCTCCATTTAGATTTAAACCTGGCGAAAGATGAGAATAAGGAGAATTAGTCAGTTAATATAATTAAAGATAACAAATTAAAGCTAACAGATGCTAACGTTGTCTTAGTTGATGTTCCACACACACAAATCTGTTAAAATCTTAGAAAATTCAGTCCATGGTGACCCTCATTACAAGAAGAAAAAAAGGCTTATGAAGAGTCATATGTTTAATAAGTTATTAACATCTCAGATGTTGGTATCGTAACCAAACTACCCACAGAAATAAATAAGATCATATGAAGGAGATATAATTGTTGTGATTTATCTGTGCGTCTGAGTGTCTCCTGAACACATGCCCAGCAGCAGCAGATCACAGAGCCGCTCTCAGTCTCCTGATGAATAGGCAGCACCCGTAGATGCTTTTAAACACCCAGGGCGCACAAGAACGCTCTTTCTGTAATTTCCCCGGAGAAATCAAAGTAGGTAACGGAAAGCAGTCAGGACATCCAGAGAGTGTGAACAGACCACAAACCGGATAGCAAAAACTGTCCGGGTTTTCATCATCGGTCGTTGTCTAAGGAAGACCCGGCCATGTTTTGCGTTACAACTGAATTGATTTCATTAGGACTCAGTAAACTAGCACAGCTCTGAAGTGGCTATTTTTGTTGTGAATTGATTATGCAAAAGCGAGATGAAAAGCACCACTCCAGATGGAGAGAGTGAGAGTGAGTGAGAGAGTGAGTATGAATGAAGTGAATGAAATATAGCAGGTCTTGCAGACTTGGACCGGAATCAAGAGCTAATTTTAAAACAAATTGCATTCGAAAGCTTTCTGGTTCCATTCTCTTTAATCCTCAAATAAATCAAAGACATCGACAGGAAGACACTTGCGGATGGGCAAACACTTAAACAGCACACATGAGTGAACAAACGGCTGAAAGAAATCACGCAATGCAAACCCACAGTGACTTGTTTTCCAATATTCAAATGATTTATAGACTGCTATTATACATTATTTTTTTAAAAAGTGTTGCATTTATTTAGCATAATAAAAGTATAGTTAAAGTGCAATAAGTTAAAATACTACCACAATTTAAAATTACTTTATTAGATACACCTTACTAGTATCAGGTTGGACCTTCTTTTGTCTTCTGAACTGCCTTAATCCTTCAGATTCAACAAGATACTGGAAATATTCCTCAGAGATTTTGGTCCATATTGGCATGATAGCATCACACAGTTGCTGCAAATTTGTTGGCTGCACATCCATGACGCGAATCTCCCGTTCCACCACATCCCAAAGGTGGTCTATTGGATTGAGATGTTTAACTGTGGAGGTCATTTGGGTACAGTAAACTCATTGTCATGTTCAAGAAACCAGTCTGAGATGATTCGCGCTTTATGACATGGCGCATTATCGTGCTGGAAGAAGCCGTCAGAAGATGGGTACACTGTGGTCATAAAGGGATGGTCAATGCTCAAGTAGGCTGTGGTGTTGACACAATGCTCACTTGGTACTAATGGGCCCAAAGTGGGCCAAGAAAATATCCCCCACACCATTACTGCACCATCACCAGCCTGAACCGCTGATACAAAGCAGGATGGATTCATGCTTTCATGTTGTTGATGCCAAATTCTGACTCTACCATCTGAATGTCGCAGGAGAAATCGAGACTCATCAGACCAGGCAATGTTTTTCTCAATCTTCTGTTGTCCAATTTTAATGAGCCTGTGCGAACTGTAGCCTCGGTTTCCTGTTCTTAGCTGACAGGAGTGGCACCCGGTGTGGTCTTCTGCTGCTGTAGCCCATCCACCTCAAGGACGTGTTGTGCATTCTTAAATGCTCTTCTGCAGACCTCAGTTGTAACAAGTGGTTATTTGAGTTACTGTTGCATTTCTATCCGCTCGAACCAGTCTGGCCATTCTCACAGAACTGCCACTCACTAGAAATTTATATTGGACTATTCTCTGTAAACCCTAGTCATGGTTGTGCGTGAAAATCCCAGTAGATCAGCAGTTTCTGAAATACTCAGACCAGCCAGTCTGGCACCAACAACAATGCCACATTCAAAGTCACTTAAATCACCTTTCTTCCCCATTCTGATGCTCAGTTTGAAGTGCAGCAGATCGTCTTGATCATGTCTACATACCTAAATGCATTGGGTTGCTGCTGTGTGATTGGCTCATTAGAAATTTGTGCTAACGAGCAGTTGGACAGCAGGTACACCTAATAAAGGGGTGAGTGTATATATTTTTAAATGTCAAACTGATTTTTTAGCACAGTTGCACTCTTTGGTGTCACTTATTCCTACAGAACTCATTCAAAATGACGATGTTCTGCACAAATGTGCTGATTAATATTCTATTTAGATCTTATTTACATATAATTGGGAAAGTAAATACAGAGTAAATGTTCACTGTTGGATGAACTATCCCTTTAAAATGCTAATTCATGCTAGCAATGTTAAAACACATTAACCACCAATTAGTCCATTTTTAAAAGGTGAAAAAAATATAATAGAGGAAATAAGTGTTAGAGCAGGGTTATCAAAATCGGTCCTGGAGGCCCAGTGTCCTGCAGATTTTAGCTCCAACTTGCTTCAACACACCTGCAAGGATGTTTCTAGAACACCTAGTAAAGATGCAGTCACACTGCACTTTTCTCCCCATAGACTTACATTCATAGGCACACAAATGGGTCGGACCGGAAATGCAAGTTTTTGCAGTTCGCTGCATTGGAAAGTTCAAGCTTGGTGAACTCTGACCTGCGAAATCACATGACATGATTGCGTGAGACCAATCGAAGATTAAAACATAACCTCTGGACAGAAATTTAAAACATGGACCAGTCGCTCGCCTTTTTAAATATCTAATCATCTTGTTTAATCTCGCCCCTTTTTGCAGCGCCGTACAACAGAATTTCGCATGCGTAAACTCTAGTGTGACTGCAGCATAAGAGCTTGATTAGCTAGCCCAGGTGTGTCTGATTGGGGTCGGAGCTAAAATCTGTAGGATTTAGCCACCAGACCTCCATGACCGAGATCGAGAACCCCTGTGTTGACAAAAAAAAAAACATTAAAGCAACATGTTAGTTAGTTCAGTCTTTATTTCCAATGTATTCCTGTAATAGGAAAGCAAATTTTTTTAGCAACCATTAGGCTACCTCAGCCTTCAGTGTCTCATGATGCTTCAGAAATTACTCTAATATGCTTATTATCATCAGTAATGAAAATTGATTTGTTAATCAAACAAAAAAAAGAGATTTTTTTTTTAATTAATTAACTTTTCATTTTTGCGGAATTGTTTTTGCCTTTGCTTTAATTTAATGCATCCTTGCTGAATGAATGAATTTCTTTCTTTCAAAAAAGTTAAAAGATTTTAAATTAAACTAGTCTTTTGAATGTGATGCAGACGCTCATTTCTAATGGCAGCACTCTTCATAATAACCAGTAATCTTCTGCCTTTATTATCCAGTGCTATTTTCTTAAATGCTTTTGCACCTTCAGTCTTTCTCTCTTGTTTGATTTCATATTTTCGTTAATACCAGTATTCAAGTAAAGTCAACTGCAAGCACTTTAAACGTGTAACAATTTGTGAACTGATCTGTAAATTAGGTAGAAATTTATATTAATGAGAGTAAAAGCGCAAAACCTTCCCTATTCAAGGCATATACAGTATGAGAGCGCATAATAATTACAGACACCTTTAAAATCTGCACTCTTCTCCAAGCTCTGAAAGCCGTTCCTCCTGCCCCCCTCCCTCATTCGTGACTCAGTCCAGCATTGCATCTCCAAAAGAGGGATTTAAACCATAATTGTTCACATATCTCTTTGTTTTTTTCCCTCAGTCTCACCGCAAATATGTTTTCCTGTGTCTGGAGACAAAGGATGCCTAGATCCCAAAAGAGTCTCAGATTTGCTGTTCAGATTTCACCTAAATAAATGAGCTTAAATGTGTTTCAGCAGCTGGTCATAATAATCCACGTAGCATCCTAATGAGGTGGATACAAAGAGATTGGAGGGATTTCTGTGAGATTATAGTGCTTTAAATGATTCAGTGCTGTTTAATAAATCCACAGACAGTTTTATTTAGGTTTTATCATGTTGGCTTAAAAATAACATACTGGAATATTTAAGCATTGGTGCTGCTTCCTCTACTAATATTACATTTCTAAACACTTGTACTCCTAGACCCTTCAATGTGACCACCAAAGTCAGGTCAAACTATTTTCAATAGATGGATGATGAAAACTGTGAAAAATCCCATTAACTTTCACTTAAGTGATCAAAACAATTAAATATTAACCTACATCTAACAGCTCAGGGACCTTCGGACCTTCTACTGTCCAGCTAGCTAATCTATCACTACCTAGGTCTGGCAAGCATACTGTATGACAGACTAACATGCTAAATCATGAAAGCAACATGGTAAAATGTGATAAAGTGTGCTAGAACCCTACTGGAGGGGGAAAAAATAGCTAAACCTGGTGAAACTGGTGTTCCAGGCCATCCAGGATGGGTTTCAGCTGGAGAGTCTAAGGCTACGTCCTAAATCGATTATTACTTAGTAGGTACTGCATTTGAATTTAAACGTACTACTCTGTCATTAGAAAAGTGCATTCTATACAGTATGAATGTGAGTAGTATGAAGGGAACTCGGATGTACTACATCCGCCATTTTGTCATGATCACGTGACCTACCCGTGTCAGTTGCGTCGCTTCACTCCCATTCATGAACTCTCTCGCGGGGCATCATGGGATAGCATAGCATGCATTGAATGCGAACTTCAGAATCTCGCTGGAAGTAGTAAGTCATCTGGGTACTTCTCGCATACTGTATTTCGAATTCATACTACTCCGCTTGCATACCAATGTTAGCATACTATATAGTATGGAAGTATGCAATTGCGGATGCAGCCTAGGACTAGTCTAACATGTAAAGTCTGGTCAAAACCGCTCTAAAGCCAGTCTAAAATGTGGTACAAGTAGCATCCTAATTCATTCTAGCAGTGCTTTAAAACCAATAATTGGCATGTTAATCTGTGCTAGTAATGTAAACATCAGAGCAAAATGCTCTGAAATATACTAAAACATGCTAAAATTGTTGCAAAAAAATGTCTCAGCATAATGTATGTACACCACGCTAGAAATAAGTTAGTTGTTTGCAAATTTATGCTAACAAATTAGCAAATTTGTTTTAAACAAGACAACGGTATTCTAATTTTGGCTATTGCAGCACACTAAACACAAGACATTTTAGCAAATCATGCTAATTCATGCTAACAATTTGTTTCCATGCTAACAATAAACATGCTTGCTAATTCATGCTAGCCACAAAGTACTAAAAATAAAAACGTGCTACTTCATGCTAAAACATGTTAGAAACACTTGTTTGCAGCATGCTAATTAATTCTAGCATCATGCTAAAAAAAACACAAACCAACATAAATCTTTGTCTGAATTAACTTTACTACCTGCTTTGCATTCCTTTTATAAACCTCAAACCTGTCCTCAAACATTTGCTGAGTAGTTAATTGTATGCTGTTTTGGCAGAAACACAGTGATTTAACATAATGTTTTAAGAGCTTTCTCTAAAGCATCCCCTAAAACAGAAGCTAAGATAGAGAATTTAATTTGAGACTGAATAAGATACATCCTCTGAGTGATCTCATCTGATTTATACGCCACCATTGGTTTACTCTCTTAAAAGAGATACAGAAATAGCTAACAGAAGGAAATTAATGTGTTCTTATTTTGTTCAAATGACTGTAAATTGTTTACCAATTTAGGCCAGCAAAGCATGAGTGTTCGAATGCGTTGGTTTCACCTCTCACGTCTGTCCTTCTCATTGTAGGTCATGAGGATAGCCTCCTGGGAAGATAATTTGGGTCAGCCCAATCACTCTGTGCTGGAGATGGAGGGGCCCCCAAACCTGTCCAGCTCCCTCTTCAATCTCAGCAGCAGCTATGGTGGTACGGGGGCTTTTCTTTGGCTTTATCCATCAGAAAATGTCACATGGACCACCATGAGGCCCACAATGCAGCCAGTTACACCTCCACGAGTGAGGGACCAAGCCTTAGCCCAGGCGGAGATCGGGGTACTGGGACTGGTTCTAGCCCTCACTGCTCTGGGTAATGGATTTGTGCTGTGGGTGCTACTACGTCGAAAGAAAAATCATGCTCCTATGCACCTCTTCATGGTCAACCTGTGCGTGGCTGACCTGGTAGTGGCCTTCTTTCAGGTAACATTCATTGGGCGGCGATCGCAAAGTAAGGGAGGATGTTTGCCGAAATCTAGTTCAGTGGGGGAGGGGGCTCTGACGGTCGCCGAAATCACGCTCTGTGGCACCTCAGAGGGCAAAGGGGCAGTGGCTCTAGCCACCGGGCCACCCCCATGACATGAATAATGTTTTAGTTTTGGATTAGTTTCTTAAAATGTATTAAAAGAGTCTTAAAATAGGACTTAAGAGGTATTAAATTTCACTCTCTGATTCCTGTATATACTCTGATGCTGAAAGGATATATTGTGCCGCCCTAGTGTCTCACACAAGATGCTACAAAAGACACATGGCTCCTGTTTATATAGAAAAACAATTGGAAAGTAGCACCGCATGCTATTGTGATCATGGAAAATGTGATCATGCTGCTGAGATTCCTTAGGTCTCACAGCAGATCTAGACAGGTTATCGTGCGCATACAGCAAGCATTGACCAAAACAATTGAAATGTTAATAGCATTTAAAGAATCTATACCCCTGTTCAATCTATAGCAGATTGCACTAGACATTTGTCCTTGAACTATATGATTTGTTTCCAGGTGTTGCCGCAGCTGGTGTGGGACATCACCGAGCGCTTCCATGGTCCCGATGCTCTGTGTCGCTCTGTGAAGTATTTGCAGATTGTCGGGATGTTTGCATCCTCCTACATGATTGTAGCCATGACTGTGGATCGGCACTACGCCATCTGTTGCCCCCTACAGGCATATCGTGGGGGCGCAACCTCTCGCTGGAACACCCCCATCATGGTTGCATGGGGCCTGGCATTTGTGCTCAGTTTACCACAGGCGAGGAAACACGATCATCATTTATTTCAGTTGTTTACAATTTTTTTTTCCCCAAGGTCATAACTCTCTTCCTGTCTGCAAGCAGGTGTTTATCTTCTCGCAGTCAGAAGTTTCCCCCGGGGTGTTTGAATGCTGGGGCCACTTTGCGGAGCCGTGGGGTCTGAAAGCATATGTCACCTGGATGACTGTGGCTGTGTTTGTATTGCCGGCCCTAATCATTACGGTCTGTCAGGTATCTCCAGTTCATTCTCTTTCATGCGTACTCTTTTGCATTTTCCTTTTCTAACAACGCTCAGTTTAGAATAAGAACACAGCGTCTTTTATGCAAATGTCAAAGAGTTGGAGAGTTTAGTGAGAATTAGATGTACTGCAGACTTCACAGATTTAATAACTGGAAATTCTGAAATTGCCTCCTTTTCCATTCATGAGCTGGATGTTGAATTTGAATGACAGGAAGAGAGATTAACTTAATAGCAATTCAAAGAAATTCACTGTAACACCAGAGGAATTTCAAACAGGTTTAGCTAATAAGGTAGACATCTTTGGCTTTTCTTTCGGCATTCATTTAGTTAAAAACTGTGTGGCACTGTTATGGGTTTAAACCAAGCGGCAACATCCAGCTCTCCCTCGTGAAGCTAATACGGAAGTAACTAAAACTGCAATTCATCGACTGGCCTTTGGGGGGCGGGCTCCAGGAACTCCAGATCTTCACTGACTGCTATGCTAAATTGGGCAATTTTACAGCTGATAAAAACATGTTTACAGTCTGGTACAAAAGATGGTTTTGGTGCATATGGCTAATATTACCCTTCATGACAGCTGTGAGGGGGTGAATTTTTTATAACTCATCTATTTCATTTTTATTAAGTTATATTAAGTCTGCATAATTAAGGGTGTGGCCACTTGAGTGACAGCTTGGTCTCGTTGGTCGCCGTCACTTCACCTCAGCCGATTCCAGCTGATTAGCCGCTGAACTCAGCATATTCATCGTATTTTTGTTTTGTTTTATCTGGCTTTACACAGTCAATTGCTTTTTGGAATTATTTCCTACAATTATCAGATAATGTGGCATGCTGTGTGCACTTAATTGTGCTCACAAACCATTCAAGGGAACTTCTATTCCCAGATGAGTGAAGTTTTTATTCTTATTCTAGCCCATGTGCATTTAAACGGTTTTATATTACAGTTTTATATATATATATATATATATATATATATATATATATATATATATATATATATATATATATATATATATATATATATATATATATATTTGTTTTTTAGAAATCTGTTAACTTGTTTTAAATTAAAAACTGAACCCTACAGGCAAATAAAAACTGGCCATCACATTCATCTCACCTCAGTCAGAATTTGCCCATTTGAATAATAGTAATAATTCAAACATAATAATAATAATAATAATTCAACTTTTAGTCTTACAAACCCCCCAAACCCCCCTTGGCTATTTAATTTAACTTTCACCCGTTCCCACCAATGTCAAGTGCAAACCTACCCCCAAAATGACATGCCAGTGACTCATGACCCCCAATATCCTCTAAGGTGGTTATAAATGTATAAACCTTGCACACAATAGGGCACACAAACCGGTAGGCCCAAGTTTATTCATCATTTAATTTTGAAGAACGCCACTCGGAGACCATCCTCTATGTTTAGTTATAGCCTGTATTTATTGTTAATGTACGTGAGTGTCATAAAGGTGTCAGAAAGTTTAACCTGGTGCCATAAAATCAATGTGCTGTGTCTTTAATATAACGTAAAACCCCAGAGGTGTCAAAAACAAAACAAAAGACTGATGGCTTGTTTTTTTTATGTAACTATTAACTACTATTTTTTTCTTCTGTAGGTTATGGAATAAATATTAAAATATGATCATTCTAATAGTTTAATAAAATTAGTTGGATTTTTGGAAATCACCAAATGACCCCCCTCGATGTCCCTGAGGGGTCCCGACCCCAACTTTGGGAACCATTGATATAGAACATTCTAGAACATTGATTAGGCACAATTAACTGAACTAAATGTAAAACTATACAGCAAAAAAACTCCACCAAAGCTTTTAAGATTATCAAAAAACACTTTGCAATTTCATTACATTTAATTCTACATCACAGTTATGTTTTCAGATAAATCCAATGACTGTTTTTTGCTCAGTTCTATTGTATAATTGTAAATAATCTGATGATTCTCTTTGTGATCTCAGGTTCGCATCTTCAGAGAAATCCATGACAACATCTACTTGAAGTCAGAACGGGTGGTAACTGCAGAATTTAAGAAGAACTCAGTCTTCTTCCACTTTCCCCGGCGGGAGGGTGGCAGGGGAAGGACGAGAAAGAAAAACGAGAGAAGCAGACAGAGCAGACACAGTCAGCAAGGCGAAATCAGTCTCAGTCAAGCTCACTGCAGCCGCCCACATCATGCTGGACAAGAAGAGTTCTCCTCAAACCTATACGATGAATATTCGCAGACTTTACCCTGCAGGAGCTCTGTGTGTGAACCCTGCTTTGGGCCATGCCCCTCTTCAGACTCTTCCATCCCAACTCACCTGCAAAACAGCCCCAACAATCTTTCAGACCCTGCCCATTCTCAGTCATTATCAGCAAATAGCGTGTGTGCATTGGCTGGACACACGGAGAGCTCTGGAGCTTCTGAACTGTGGCCAGATGTGCTTCCAGATGCTTTTCCCCCTCCGACTGAGTATTCGCACCCGCCGCCTGTTCCGGGTGTGACAAAAGCCATGTCTAAGACGGTGAGGATGACTCTTGTCATTGTGCTGGTCTACACCGTCTGCTGGTCTCCTTTCTTTATTGTTCAGTTATGGGCCGCCTGGGACCCCAACCCACCAATCCAAGGTCAGATTCAACAGATATAACAGATGAATATACATGTTCTGTACAGTCACAAAATAGGGCTATGTGGGTGCTAAATAACCAAATCAGGCTCATTCTGAAAACGTACCCCTATATACATTTCTAGAGACCGCCAAAATACGTCCACCAGAGGCCGCTGTGTACACTTTTTGAGATCTCAAATTTTTTCGCAAGTGCCATTAGTGCCTGCTGTTTTCACGTACATCCAGCAGAGGCGGCTGTTTACTGACGGTTTAACTGACTGACCGATCGACTGACCCACCCTCCTCCTTCCCCAAACCCAACCAAAAGTGTTTTCAAAAGAACAGATTGACCTGCCCACCCACTTCCCTAAACTTAACCAACAATTTTAAAAAGTAAACTAGAAAAAGAAAAGCCCTCGCCTGATTTTTACCACGTTTTCAGATTTTACCACATTCTTACCCTGTTATTTACATGTTTATTTTATTTTTTGGCTCCTGTTTTTGTCTTACTCACTTTCTGGAACCGTTCTTCACCATACTCGAACCCCATAGCGTCATGGTCAACTCCTCTCTGCGTCTCAAGTCCACCAACGTACATGGTCAGCTAACTAGACAAACCGCGAGTAACAGCGGGAAAGCCGTCCATACGGAGGTAAGCAGTCAGCTGCTAATCTCGATAAGGAATGGCATCATACCACCCTGTAGCTTTCATTTTAAAAATGAAATACAGCCAATATGCAATACAGCCAAAATAAAATTCTGGCTACATAATCCGCAATCTCCAGAAACGTATATAGAGCTACGTTTTCAGAATGAGCCCATATTGTAAATAACGCTACACATTTTTTAATGAGGTAATAATTGGTGGAGAAATACAAAATTCCTTTACAATCTCAGTTTTTTGCCAAATAAAAATAAAAATCAGCAAACCAAATATAATATAATGTAGATAAAGCACTGAAGAAATCACAAAGCTCAATAACTGGGGTGGCAGTTCTTGGAAATCTACCTTCCTGCAGAGATTTGTTCCAAGTACAATCAAAGACACATGAATCAGTTCATCATGGTCCTCGGATCTGCTTGGAAATTGTGGGCAGGTGTGTTACAGCTTGGCTTAAACTACAGTGTGTGAGAGAGGAGGTTTCCAGGAGCAGAAATAATCAATCTGTTTTCTTCTCTTCGTTATTTAACTGTCCCCTGCTCTCTTTCCCTTTAACACATGAACAGACAAACACCTGCTCGCTCTCATGAGTGTCGGTTGGTAATCTCATTGGTATTTACACCTCTGTATTAGCCGGGACTTTCTGCACAGTTTGACCGGCCACCTGGTAACCAAATCATTTTGAAACATCTCCACAAGCTTAGCCATTCAGCTGTGCTGTACACTTTAATCTAGTAAATAGTTTTAGTGATTGAAACAGGATAAAATAAAACAAATTCTGAAAATTATATAGGAAATATGATATTCTGAAACTACTGAGTGAGCAGCAGCAAAATCAAAGCTGTTCCGAAGCCAAACTAAGTACTAGCATGGTGTACCTAATATGTAAAAAAGTTCAAACAAACATAGTGGTGGGAGATTCAGAAGTTTGGGGTCAGTAACTTTGAATGATGTTCTGCTCCATTTGAAAGGTATAGTTAAAATGATATCATTCATCCATTTCCCTTCGACTAGTCCCTTTATTCATCAGGGGTCACCATAGCGGAATGAGCCGCCAATTTATTCAGCATATGTTTTGCACAGCGAATGCCCTTCAAGCTGCAACCCATTACTGGGAAACATCCATACACACTAATTCACACACATACACTACGGCCAATTTAGTTTATTCAATTCACCTGTACCGCATGTCTTTGGACTGTGGGGGAAAACAGAGCACCCGGAGGAAACCTACATGAACACGGGGAGAACATGCAAACACCACACAGAAATGCCAACTGACCCAGCCGGGGCTCCAACCAGCAACCTTCTTGCTGTTAGGCGACAGTGCTAGTCATTGAGCCACCGTGTCGCCCCTAAAAATCATATCACAACATATTAATAATTTTAGCATAATAAAACATAGTGTATTTGACAGTGTTGTTGTTTTTTCAAAACACTCTGGTACAGGGAGAATGACAAACCAAATTATGCAACAGGACAATAAATACAGCAAATAACTAAATCAGACACAGGTACGGAACATAATAAGTTACTATGGAAACAGATGAGAACAAAACAAGGTTATAGAAACTAAGAGCCTATGAAATTGAACACAACTGTGACAGTAATTTATTCCTGCTATGGCAAAAACAGAAAATCTTTAGAAATCATTCTAATATGCTGAAGAAACATGGCTTATTATAATCAATACTGAAAAGAGTTAAAAACAGAAAACAGCTGTTTAATATTTTGATGTATTCTTTGATGAATAGAAAGTTTAAACTGACTTCAGAAATGTTTTGTAATATTCTAAACGCAATTTAATACGTCTTTGTTGAATAAACGCATTATGTTAAAATATAAAACTTTCTGACCCCAAACTTTTGAATAGTTAAAGGTGCAGAAGGTGATTGTCTTCAGAAACATTTTTTGTTTTGTTGGTTGAAATTCTCTTCACATTTCAATAGTACTGATTAAAGTAAATGATCTAAGGCTGCATTTACACTGCAGAACTTGATGGTCAATTCTGATTTTGTGACTACATCCGATTTTTTTGATGACCTGCTAACATCATATTTAAAAAGTGACCCGTATCCGATCGTCTGCATTTACACAGCACACGGCAAAGGTGCAATGACCAGGAAAAAAAAAAAGAGCGGGCGCTGACTGACAGCTGATAACAAAAAAAGCGTTTTTTTTTTCTCTATTGCTGTATGTAATCTGTTCGCAGCTTTTGACAAGCTTTTTTTACTATAGTTTATGACAGAAAGGTTCTCATTTGGCCGTCTTCTTTTGATATATAGACTTTTTAAAACCTTTAGACATCTTAATGTAACGTCCATGGCGTGATTTATGCACTTGATGTATGCACTAGTTTTATATTAGCTAGTTTATATTGGTTACGTGGCGGACATTGGCTCTCTCGCTCTCGTTAACATGCTTAAATACCTGTGCTATATGACAATATGAAAGCTGTTAATTCCTCGTGTATGAGATTTACGGTTTGAGACTCTGCTGAAGTCTTATTCTGAAAAGAAAGTGTCAGACTTGACGTCTTTCGCTATGGTTTATAATGATGCGTGACTCTCATTGACAGGTGAAATCTACCTGCTTACACTGTAGACACGAGGGCACAGATCAGATTAATATCGGATAAATGTCCACATATGAACAAGGCCTGAATCTGATTTGAGTAAATCGGTATCCATGTGATTTGTCCTGCTTACACTTTCATGGGTCATATCCGATCTGTGCCACATGGGAGAAAAAACATCGGAATTGGGTCACTTGAACAGTGCAGTGTAAATGCGGCCTAAATGTATTTATATGTTTTTTAAATTCTGGATAGGGCATAAGACTAAAAAAATATTCATCCAATTAAAATTTGTCGGGCCGACAATTCCCATAATTCTGATAAGTAGCCCAAACTGTCTGTCAACAAATGTAGATTTGTACATACTCAGCTCTGTTCACACAGACTGGTCCACCGTGCAAACGAGGGAGTGACCGCAGTAAAACCAAATGCTGAATCAAAACTATTTAAAATCCTGAATCAGTATTGGAGTTACTTTTACACGCTGGAGGACGGATGACAACATGGCTGAAGTATTTGTTTTAGACAGGTAATGTTATGTTTTAAAACTAGTTTAATCACTCTGATGCTTATGTAAATTTTGTTCTATTATGAATGGGTTATACGCACAGTGTTGTTCAGCCACTGAAATCTTCCTGCGAAAGATCGATGTGATTATTTTCAATTTCATAAGGGACCTTTTATAGCATCGATAATGTAAATTTTATTTAGTTTAACAACAAAACATCAGTAAATAGCGCTATAGTCTGCTTTACTTAACTGAAGTTGCTTTTATATATTTACCATGCTACTTTGAATATTTGCTCTGAAAAAGCATGCAAGTATGGCTTAGTAATAAGTGTAATTCCTGCACCCCGCCGGCCAACCACTAAGCATACAGTAGTCGCTTTAAGACAAAGCGCATGAAAGAGTGAGACCGGAAATCCTTGCATACATGAAAAATTGCACATTATAAAGCTTTGCTTGCTACACAACTGAAAACATGCTGGATATAATACAGTTTTTCATTCGGAATTGTAGTATTATAAAGTACTATAACGTTTTCTAACTGGCAAATGACATGAACTAGTGGGTTGTTTACTGTCATCTTTAAGGTTCGCATTCGTGATTTCAGGTGGTGTGGCTTTGGACGGTAGGGGAGTGATTGTGTTTCAGAGATATTATGCTAACGGATAGCATTTAGGCAGATCACCTACTGCACTTTTAATGTACTATATGCATGCATTATAGTGGATCATGCTAACTTGTGTAAGTGGAATTGATATACTACTTTTCTAACCAATCAAACAGGAAAAATCAATACTTGCAAGTGCATATTACAATTTAACAAAGCTGCCAGTGCAGTAATAAATATGAATACTATTCATCACCTTAGAATTATAAGGTTCTATCTGACATTTTTGTCAAAATTTAGTTATTGACAAATTCTTATTAAATGACCTTATTTACATTATGGGATGTTTTTTTATAAGTTGTTTACATTTTAAGACTTTTTATTTAAAAAAAAACAAATGTCACACACATACTGTTTGCTATGGAATGCAAAAACTTTGAAGCGCAATATCTCAAAATCATTCAGAATGCAGATAGAAACTTATAATTCCAAGGGCACATATTCTCTGGCTTTAAATCTGCCTTCATCTCTCATTCAGGGGCTGTTTTCACTATTCTGATGCTACTAGCCAGTCTAAACTCATGCACTAACCCGTGGATCTACACAGCCTTCTCCAGCAGCGTGTCCCGTGAACTGCTTGCCCTGCTGCGCTGCCATAGAAGGTCCCCACGCCGAGGGTCCCTGCCAGACGACTCCACCGCAACGCACACATCAACCAACACCAAGGACTCCATATATTGACCCCTGGCCTGACTCTACAACAAACACACACATACCAGCCCACCACAAACACACCACTGAAGTGATAAACTAGACCTTGTCCCAAATGACTCTCAAAGTTGTCCTCAGAGCCAATTTTGGTGACGCACAAATGCAAAAACAATAATCTAAAGGGTGTATTTGAAGTTAGGAATATATTTTCTAATTATAAATTGATGAATTGGACAACATTAGCGAGCTTGGAAACTTCATAGACAAGCACCCTCTCTGTAAAGTGTGCTGAAATTCGCTGTTTGGTAGAGGACTGTATTTTTATACGTCCTACTTTGAAGGCTGTTGGTCACAGGACTAAATTCAGGAACATGGCGGTTATACAATCTGATCAGCAGATACTGATCCGTCAATGAAGACTAAATCACGGTAACACCTTACAGTGTGCTTGCACTAAATAATGCTAAGCTAATGCACTGATAATGATGAGTTAATGTATTATAGAGTCCATATGTGTAGAGTAATCAATCTTTGAATCATATGGAATGATCAGTTGTTGTCGATTCAGTAATCATTAATAATAAATGGTTAAGTTCTTCAAGAGTTATATGTTAAAGTGACAGTTCATCCAAAAGTGAAAATCTACTATTATTTATTCAGCCTCAAGTGGGCTGCACAATATATCGTTTCAGCATTGATATCGCAATGTCTGTCAGCAATAGTCACATCGCAAGATTGAGTCGAGTGGGGATTATAGATGACCAGAAACCACAGGTCAAAACACACAAGATTTGTGGAGAGACTGCGGAATTTAACCATGAGACGAGTGAAAGTTTATAATCTGTGTGTGTTTTAAGGCCTGTGACTATGTAAGCATTTTAATAGCGCATAAAGAAGTTTAATAAAGATGAATTTTAATAAATAATTTATATGACGGACAACGCAATGTAATTTTACATTTGATTATTTGATTTCTGCAACCAAATACTGTTAGAATCTCCTCGGAAAACTCCCTTTTTTAGATCAGAACGCCTATCGGTGCACATATGAGCGCAAATGCCTTTGCTATTTAAACAGCGTGGCGCAAAAAGGACTCTTGTGCCAAGCTGAAACTAGCAAACAACAATTGCGTCGCGCCTTGCGCCACATTGCGCTTGGTGTATGATAGGGCCCTTTGTGTTTAATAGGCCCCATTTACACTGCCAGTTAAATGCAACGCAATTCAGATTTTTTGCTCATATGTGACAGATCGGATCTGTTCTATGACCGTGTAAACATGAAAAAACGCATGCATTCAGATATTCAGAGATCTGTTTCAGGCCTCCTTCATATGTGGAAATAAATCAGATATAAATCGGATATGTGACAATGCGACTATCATGTAAACAGGCTGATCGGATTTATTGAGGCGTTCTGTTTTGTACATCATTAAACTTGTAACAATGTTGTACTTCTCTGCGGTTTAATCGCGTAGAAGGAAGAGCGTGTGCAGAGACGTCGACGCAGTAAACAACAACAGAGAAAACACGGAGAAGGAAAGTGGTCAGTCGCTCCCACCAGACCTGAGGTCTCTCTTGTACCCACAAATTCCTCTGAATGGTGGAGGACACCATATATAAACCATAGGCGCAAGCTGCGTTGACAGCCCTTTCCCCTCCTCTTCCACCTCAAAATCATTTTAAAGTTGGGCGAACTTCGCATCGTGGCTAGTGTGGTGCATGCTAAAACCTGCCTTTACGCATGCGTGACGTCGTAAATTGTTTAGCAAGTGTAAACACATGAGTTGGATATTGGTCACAATTAAAAGAACATGTAAACGAACAGGCAAAAAAATCTGACATAGGCAACAAATCGCAATTGGCCATTAAGATCTGACAGTGTAAACAGGGCCTAATAGACATCTAAACATAGACAGCTTGGCTAAAACAAGGCTAAACTTGGGCTGTCACTGAAAATCTAATAGACATCTAAGAATAGCCCAAAACTAGTCGTCAAATAGACAGACTTTATATGTTTAGTCATTCATTTCTGTTTATTTGATGACTAGTCTAGTTTCTCTGACAGCCCAAATTTAGCTTTGTTTTAGCCAAGACGACTATATTTAGACGTCTATTAGACATCTTTGAAAGACAAAAAAAAAAAACGCTTACTGGGATTACTTTCTCTCTCTCTCTCTCTCTCTCTCTCAAAAAAAAAACTCTAGCACTAAATTGCCTAAGCACAAACAAGTTCCTTTGTATAACTAGCACTTCTTGTGTGTATTACCTCTTCTTGTTGAATTTCTGAATGCCTCCTCAATTGTAAGTCACTTTGGACAAAAGCGTCTGCAAAATGACTAAATGTAAAACCTGTAGCCATTGACTTCCATAGTTGGAAAACCAAATACTATGGTTACAGGTTTCCAGCTTTCTTTGAGATATCTCCGTTTGTGTTCAACAGAAGAAAGAAAGTCAAACGGGTTTGGAATAAGTAAAAAGTTGAGTAAATGATGACAGAATTTTTAGTTTTTGGTGAACTATCCCTTTAACTCATGATTACCTGTGGATTAATACATATTGTTGAATAATACATATTGGTGCCACCATATTGTAAAGTGTTACCAAAATCAGAAGTAACGCTCGGTGCATTTTACAAATGGCTGTCCATTGAGTCACATGAAAGCAGACTGTCTGATGAATAAAGAGGAAGAGGACAGGGAAGGCTTAGGAAGCAAAGGATCAGAGGTTCACATTGTTCTCCATCTTTCTTTCATGTCTCATCCGAATGTTTTCATTGATTATTGTCACGGAATTATATCAGACTTAAAAGCGTGCAAAATGCGATAGTGGGAAGAGGAAAAAAGACTTGTGAACAATGTACGCAGGATGAACAAAAGGTTATCAGGATCTGCTCTGGACAAACACAGAGGACAAGATGCTGCAAATTAGAGCATCAGATATTTAGGGGAAAGTATTCACCACTAGCAAGAATGTTACAGAAATATCAGCCTGTGACCTGGGGAATCAGATGGAGTGGCAGCTTAGTGACTTTCTGAATCATATTTAAACATATATAATCAAATGTAAAGTGGTCAGAAGACACTGTGAATGGATTTGGTCTACAGTATTTGAGTATGAAGTGACTAGAAGTGGATACAGTGGGACACAAAAGCTGAGCAGAATGAAATGCCATTGTCTGTGTTGCTTATATTTAGTGGTTTAATGTATCCAAGTAGAACTTTAGAAGCAATTCATGTGTAATGGATTTTGGTACAAACCACTATACACATATTAAGGGTGTAACGGTAAACATATTTGTACCGTAAATCTTTGGTACAGTTTGGTACGCACAAGCACTAAACAAATGCTGTTTTATCCAAAGCATGAGCAGTACTTAAAGGTGCATTAAGCAATTTGAGAACCTTTTTGACCACAGTCAGCGTGTCTAGGAATGATAATGGCGATATCAAAATAGTGGACGTGCAACTTTAATTTGAAACCTTTATATTTATATAGTTTTTTTACAAATCAATATCATCTGTTCAGTCTTAAGTTCGAGAACCATTTTTTGTGTACCGTTACACTCCTGATATTGTTCCTCGCAATCCTAAAAAGTCATTGTAAAAACTCATTGAAAGAAATATCTTTTTATTTTTGTATGCTTTGTGTGAGAAATTGCTTTTTTACTGCAAGATTTCAAAAGCAGCTGCTACAAATCTTTACATGATATATGTACACTACCTGACAAAAGTCCTGTCGTCTGTCCCAGTTGTAAGAGCAACAAATAATAACTTGACTTCTAGTTGATCATTTGGTAAGTGGCAGAAGGTAGATTTCTGATGAATCATCTGTTGAACTGCATCCCAATCATCACAAATACTGCAGAAGACCTATTGGAACCTGCGTGGACCCAAGATTCTCAGAGAAATCAGTCAAGTTTGGTGAAGGAAAAATCATGGTTTGGGGTTACATTCAGTATGGGGACATACAAGAGATCTGCAGAGTGGATGGCTACATCAACAGTCTGAGGTATCAAGACATTTGTGTTGCTCATTACATTACAAACCACAGGAGAGGGCAAATTCTTCAGCATGATAGCGCTCCTCATACTTCAGCCTCCACATCAAAGTTCCTGTAAGCAAAGAAGGTTAAGGTGCTCCAGGATTGGCCAGCCCAGTCATCACACATGAACATTATTGAGCATGCCTGGGGTAAGATGGAGGAGGAGGCATTGAAGATGAATCTAAAGAATCTTGATGAACTCTGGGAGGCCTGCAAGAAGGCTTTCTTTGCAATTCCAGATGAAGTTATTAATGAGTTATTTGAGTCATTGCAGAGATGTTCATGGGAGTAAAACACAATATTAATTCTTTTTCCACTGCACCATGACTTTATATTCTATACTGTAAATTATTTCTGTTAGGTGACAAGACTTTTCTCAGCAAAGTCAGACCTTACTGTCCTAATTAAATAATTAAAAGCAAAGTCATGATCATATTTAATTTTGGTAAAATAAGCGTAATCTATAGTTATTATCTGTTGTACCTAAAACTTGGATAGGCGACACCATTTTTGTCAGGTAGTGTACACACTAATCCCACCTATTTCAGTTTCACTCACATGTTTGCCACACTTTTAGCGCTACCTCTGATTTCTGCTAGATTTTTGTGCTCAAACTAACGTACGTTTTTCGCATTTTCTCAATCAGGGGACCATTTAAATGCTTCACAGTAACTTATTTGTACAGAAAAATATAATAAACATAAATATAATAAAGATGTGTCGAAAGATTAGGGAAAAATTGACTAATACACTGCAACTGAAGCGCCTTATAAAAGTATTATACACATATATACATGTATGTTTGTAATGCACAGATTCCAGAGGTACTTGATTAGTGCAATTAGAGAAATTCAGTAGTATCTGTGGTAGATTAGGAGGTGTTCACACTCACATTTGTGCTTGCTAATCTTACACATGCAAAATATGATTAGAAATACGCAATTTAAGTATAAATTGATGCTTGAAGTCCAACATTTGCTCTTTAAAAACTTTCAGTCCACACAGCTTGAGAATAAAGAGAGAAAATCCCATTTTAGGTACATTCAAAACTATCACATGGCAATTCGTAGCTTTTTAATTTAGTGGGTAATTCATATGAATTTGTACAATCTCATTTGTTCAGTAGTGTGTATGATTTAGTATTAGTATGATTTGCTCATCCCCCAGTGTTAGTTGGGTTTAGGGGTGGGTTTTGTGCCACACCTCCTTTTAAAAATAGTACATTTTCCTATGACTGAACTTGTATTAATTCATACAAATTAGCCTGACAAAACATAAAATATTTATGTTTCCTTGTGAGATTAAGCTGGTACATTATAGTAATTCTGATAAAAAAAAATAATTGAAAAGAGAAATACATTATTGATTTATCCATAGAGCAGAATTAGTATTAAATCCTATAATGTCCATGAACAATTAGTGATTAGGAAATCAGATGTACTCTATATTTACTCAGTACATCATTGACCTTGATAGCCAAAACTACTAACCATTAGATAGTGATCAAATACTGGATAAATTTGATGAGAACTAACTGCTAGTGAAAATTTTGAAGAGAACCAACTGCTAGTGACTTCTTTGTTATACTCAGTGCATAATGACGAATAATCATGAAATCACATATTTGATACACAGTATAGAAAATATGATGGCAGTGTATAATAAATTGTTTTTTATATTAATTTACTTTCTGATGTTTTGTGCACTTCTTTATCTTCTCAAGTTTAAAATTGACTCAGAACAGCATTTTACAAAATAACCAAAGCACTTCAACAACATAAAAAAAACCTGCAGAAAGCATCCTCCAAACCGTAGCTACGTCTCAGATAGCACACTATACACTTATCCACTATGTACTTATGCACTTACACACTCAACAGCATAATATATGTATGTAGTGTCGTCCCAAATTAAACACTAACGTTTTTTTACTAAGCGGAAATTCTAACTTTTGCTGATGACGTGTCTCAGTTGACAAATTAGCTAAAAAAATGACCAAATACCAAATAATACCTGCCATGAATATAACCGCATTCACCATCAGGAGGCGCTATAATCACTCTTGTAGGAAAATACTGCTTTCACAAACCAAAATAAATTAGGCAAACCAATGTCAGTAGCTGCGTCCCAAATCGCATACTTATGCACTATTCTTAGATATTTGTACTATAAATAGTGTAAGTAGTGCGTTCACACTGAAAACTCGGGTTTGATCACGCAGCAGAAGGGGCGGAGCTATCGGGCGCTCACGTTGGATTACTTTATTTATTTTGGATTGTGAAAACAAAATTCTCCAACGACAATGATTATAGCACCTCCCGATGGTGAATGCGGTTATACTCATGCCAGGTATTTGGGACTTTGTTCATTTATTTCACTAATTTGGCAATCGTCAAACGAAACCGCTTAGTAAAAAAACATTAGTGTTCCATTTGGGACGACACTACATTTATATATTATGCTGTTGAATGTGTAAGTGCATAAGTACAAAGTGCATGAGTGCATAGTGTATAGTGTGCCATTTGAGACGCAGCTAGTGTCTGAAAGCTCTGCCTCTTCCGCTACATAAGTCCGTGAAGTGTCCAACATTCCACTCTTCATTTTATTTACTACAAAATGGCGTAGAATGGTGCATAAGTTTACGATTTGGGAAGCACCTCGTAACTTTTCCTCATACACTTTTCTTTGCACACTTTGGGTTTCTTTTTTTCCCGTTTGTTGAAATTTATCCTCAAACTCAAATAAATTAAACTTACTTTCATAACTAAAGTGGACTTTGGACCATGCAGTTCTCTGTCCAAAAAACATACCCTGTTCACAGTGGTGTATAGTAACTAATTACAAACATTCAAATTTACTGTAATTGAGTAGTTTTTCTTAGAAATTGTAATTTACTTGGCAGTTTTAAAAATGTGTACTTTTACTTTCCCTTTTACTTCACTACTTTCCCTCAACCTGTAGTCACTACTTTATATTTTCTTGTGTTGGCATTACAAAAAATCAGTTCTGTGATTCCTGTCTAATCAAATCGCACAGAAGGTAAATCGCATTTTAATGAACTACCTTAAGACATGCTTTTTGATTGCAGCAGACTGTTTGGAAGCATTAAAAGTGTCCAAGAAGATGTCCAAAATCTCTACACGCATTGACCCAGAGACTGTTTAGATGCATGTCACTGATGAGAAGATAATGGATGTTTATTGTATGATGACTGAAATGGCCTTAAACACCCAGCAGCCACAAGATGTCAAAATGACGTCAGTTTGACGTTGTACCCTAACGTCATGTGGATGTTTCTTTTTTTTTTTTTGGTTGACGTCAAAACTCAACATCAGGCCAACATAAATGTCCAACCTAAAACCAACCAAATATCAACGTCTAATGATGTTACTGCTTGATGTTGTGTGGGCTTTACCACTATGACGTCTATAAGATATTGGATTTTGGTTGCCATACCTGATGAATAAATGTCAGTATTTGATGTCAATGATGTTGGTTTAAGATGTTGGCTCGACGTTGGATTTTAGTCACTTTCTAACAACTTAAAATCAACCAAATATCAACATAATTTGACGTCATTATTGGGACATCAAAGTAATGTTGTCCTTAGACGCTAGCTAGACATTGAATTTTGGTCACCTGACATCACAACCCAAATCAAACCTAATATTAACGTCTTATGATGTCATGTGCCTGCTGGGCTATAACTAGATGCATTACAGAATGTTACGTTTACACACATGCACAAATACATGTAAAGGCATCAGCTTTTAACACCGTAATACTCACTACTCTTAAGTACTTTTGAAAGGTCTACTTTTTACTCATACATTGAGTAATATTTACAACAGATACTTTTACTCTACTACATTTTTAGGCAAGTAATGGTTCTTTTACTTGGGTATGATTTTTCAGTACTTGTTCCACCGCTGCTTGTTCAGCGCTGAATTATATAGAGCAATTCCAGCTGTTGAACCGACTTCCTATTGAGGTTCTCCACATCATCCTGTCCTCTCATGCATTTGTCTTTTATGGATGACCAGCCTTTTGAGAACTTTCATTCATTCATTTTCCTTCAGCTAGTGTCAGAGATTTCAGAGGTCGCCACAGCGGAATAAACCGCCAACTATTCCAGCATATGTTTTACACAGCGGATGCCCTTCCAGCTGCAACCCAGTACCAGGAAACACCAATACACAATCATTTGTAAACACACTCATACACTATACAGTCAATTTAGTTTATTCAATTCACTTATAGCGCATGTCTTTGGACTGTGGGGGAAACTGGAGCACCTGGAGAAAACCCACGCGAACATGGGTAGAACATGCAAACTCCACATAGAAATGCTTACTGGCCCAGCCGGGACTCGAACCAGCTACCTTCTTGCTGTGAGGCGACAGTGCCACCTTTTGAAGAACTTGAAGGAGTTAATAACCACATAAAGATGTAATATTCTTGAATTCACATGCAGATATGGAATGATCAACTTCTGTTGCTATATGGCTGAATGGGTTTTCATCTGGACAACCTGCTGTCAGAGAGTTTCGGTCTCTTCAGAATGGCTCACCATCTTGCGAAGTCTGTAAAAACTGAAAAGTTCACATGCCATATAAAGAGTTTGTTTAGAAAATGTGGAAAATTGTAGGATGTTCTCTAATTTTGATCTCTACTGTCTGTTTCTCTCCAACCCACTGTGTCCAAATCTTTGGCTATTTTTGGTTAAATTAGCTCAGAATCTTTTCTTGTAATGCCTGATGAGATTCCTCATTTACAGTCTCTGCAGATCCTTCAAATGTCCATGTTTGTTCACTCTCCTCTTCAGTTTACTCACTAATGTTCTACAGGTTCTACAAATCTTTAGGTTTGTACTCAATGACCCATAGTTGTTGATTGTTTGTGCTTGTTTTGGATCATTTGCTTCTCGAATATCCAGCCATGGCCCATTATAAGATCTCTAGCAGATGCAGTCTGGTTTTGTTGGATTCTGTTAAAATCCTTGTGTCTGATGCCATATATTTGAACAAAATTTCCAAGACCTCTGGAAGAAAAGTAGGCTTTCAACATTAAAAGTCCAGCAGAGCAGTATATTTAATCATGGACGTTTTTAGCCTTGTTTATATCTTTTAACCCATCTCATGTGTGGCAAAAAGCTCTTTTTTCAGTTTTATCTGACCACAAAATCCACTCCTGTTTGAAGTTCCAGTAGCAGCTGGCGACTGAATATGCTGGAGCTTGATTTTGAACGAGAGCAAAGGTTTTATTTTCTTTGAAACCCTTCCAAACAACTTGTGATGATATAGGTGCTGTTTGATATTTTTTGAGGCATTCTGACTTCCAGACCCAACTCGTTTTTGCACTGCGCAATGTTGTTATAACAGGGGTACTCGGTCCTGAAGGGACACTTTCCTGCAGAGCTTCATCTTGTCTCAACACACCTGTCTGAGAGTTTCTATTTAGCTTACTCTGATTAGCTGGTTCAGAACTAAAGGTCAGAACAAAACAAAATGCATGACTGTACACCGCTGTTTCACCACTCAAATTATTCTTCAAGTCAGCATTATTTCCATTTGATTGGAACATATTGATTACTGTTCTGATGATGGAAATGGGTATTTTTGAAGCCCTTATAAGAAATATATTTTTTGGTTTTGCTGATTGTGATGGATAAGTAGAATTTGGCCGTTGTGTCTCCTCTTATAGTCATGTGAAACAAAGTCATGGCTGGAAAATTGAATGTGTCTAGTCACCCTGGAGTGCTAAAAATTAAGAATGGTTATATTCTTCATGGACATTTCATTCATAAATTCTTGAGATGTTCTCCTTTACAGTTATTTTACTTGAACGAATGAATTATCAAAGGAAAAAGCAATGCAGATTTCTTTTTATACAGCCCTCTGTGCTGATATTTTAATAATGATAGCACAGATAGCAAGGTAAAGGTATTGCCATCCTGTTTTTTTAATGTAATTAGCAATTGGCTATGACATTTACACACTGCTAATGCTTGAATTAAGCAGGAAATGTTGACAATAAAGGTAATTTTATTTTTTTAGTTAAGAGAAAGACTTGTTAGAATTGGATCTTAACTCATTTTGAAGATTCAGAACAGTTTTATGTAATGTTTTGAGTTTGGAGGTTTCCACCTAGCAAAAGAATAGAGCTCATGCTTTGGGTGTTGGCAGCTTTATTAACAACAATATTGTTTATTGCTTCGCTCAGTGACCCCTAACTGTGCTAAAGCTAGTTCTGAAGATATTATTAAAGCAGTTACGGTTTGAACTGCAGAAAATTCTGGTTGTCAAAATTAAGCGACAGAAATTGATTGGCTTTACAAGAGTAAGCTGTTTTCATAAGGTAATTCAAATGAACATTATTAGACGCAAATGGTTCAAAATTAATATTGCTCATGTGTTAACTGTGTAAAATAAGATGACATTGATAAATAAGTTAATGTAAGGGAGTTCAAATGTGTGGAAATAACTAATAATTATTAAGAATTTACACCAATATTTCTTGTGTAGTGTTGAGCATATTACTAGCCCTTTTTAGCAATGCTAGCGCTAATTAAAATATTTATAGTGTTTAATTAGTATGTTTCTCAATGTACACTTAAAAATTACATTTTTTCTGCTTGTTCAAACTACTTAATTAAAATGAGCTGAAACAACACAATTCTTAAGATTTTTTGGGAGGGAACTTAATTAAAAGCCTGTATTGGTTTTCTTTACAGAAACAACTCTTCGTTTACGCACTCTTCAAAGCAGCATTTGGTCAAATTAATAGTATTGCCAATTTTGGATTATGGAGATTTTGCTTTACAGATCAGCTTCAAAAACTCTCCTTCACAAACTGGATGTTATTTACCATGCAGCAAATAGTTTTGTTACTGGTGCGCCATTTAATACTCATCACTGTCAGCTGTATTCTTTATCGAATTGGCCTTCTCTTCAATAACGTCGACAAATTCATTGGTTTCTGTTCATTTACAAAAGTTCGCACTTCATTTGCTGTTTTCAGTTTTCTGCTGGTGATGCTTTTAATCATCTGCAGCAGACCTTAAAGCTCAACACTTTTATTCCACTATCATTCTTAAAAATTCTATCCAGTTAATAGTACAAGATCGTAGTGCTTGTGTTTAGTTTTTCCCTGGTTTTAAATGTTATTATCTGCATCTGTGTAATCATTATTGTATTGTGTCCCTGCTGCTTCATATCTGCTCTGTATGTTGCCTCTTGGCCAGGTTGTCATTGTAAATGAGAACTGGTTTTCAATGGACTAACCTGGTTAAATAAAGGTTATTAATTATTAATTGTTTTATGTTCATTCCACTAAAATTTGTAAAAACAAATATGTTAACTTGACACAGTAGGTAGTGCTGTCACCTCACAGCAAGAAGGTCGCTGGTTTGTATGTATGGATAGTGAGTATGTATGGATGTTTCCCAGAGATGGGTTGTGGCTGGAAGGGCATCCGCTGCATAAAACATGTGCTGGTTAAGTTGGCCGTTCATTCTGCTGTGGCGACCCCAGATTAATGAAGGGACTAAGCCGAAAAGAAAATGAATGAATGAATAAGTTAACTTAATTCCTTCATGTTTTCCAAACACCAATTGTTTGTGTGGAACCCTTATCTTTCAGTGTAAGCATGTGCCATGTTTTAACATACATTTTAGTTGTTGCTACAAGTTTCTGTTATAAAACCACAAGATATTTTATCAAAAATGTAGCTTGCAGAAACAGAACATCCTGTTTCAACACTCACAAAAAAATATGTGCTGCTTGTTCAAACTACTCATTTTAAATGAGCTGAGACAACACAATTTTGAGAATTTTTGGGACAACTTAATCACTGTATGTTCAATCCACTTAAATTTGCAAAGTTACCTTAATTGATTTGTGTTGGGACAACATGAATGAATAGTGTGAAACCCTGCATTTTTTACAGTGAAGGTCTGACCTTGATGTAGGAAGAAATTTGTGTTAAAGAATGTAGTCTCAGAGAAGAAAGAAGAAACCTCTGCAATATTAGATCAGATTGTCGTCTTGACAATATAAGTCTGGTTGTCATGCTAATTTAGCATTTGTTGTAATGCAATTGTGTACTTATAGTTTTTATTATTATTTATGTAGATGCTTTAAATGGGCATTTTGGGCTTTGCCTCTTTCTGCACATTATGGCTTATTTTTCTGTTTTATTCCAATAGTTTGTATTCTTGCCAAATTAAAATATTGTTAGAGTTTTAACGATTCTGTACTAATTAGCATGTTGCTGAATGAATTAGAATGTTTCTAACATATTTTTTGCACATGGCTAATATGTTTTAATGCACACTCAAAAAATAACATTTGCTGCTTGTTCAAACTACTTAAGTGAAAATAAGCTGAAACAACACATTTCTTAACATTTTTTTTGTGAGAACTTAATTGTTTCATGTTCGATCCACTAAAATTTGTAAAATTTGAGCGCTGTCGCCTCACAGCAAGAAGGTCGCTGGTTGGAGCTTCGGCTGGGTCAGTTGGCATTTCTGTGTGGAGTTTGCATGTTCTCCCCGTGTGTTTCCTCCAGGTGCTACGGTTTCCCCCACAAGTCCAAAGACATGCGCTATAGGTGAATTGGGAAGGCTAAATTGTCTGTACACTCTCAGAAATAAAGGTACACGAGCTGTCACTGGGGTGGTACCTTTTGAAAAGGTACACATTTGTACTTGAAGGGTTCATATTGGTACCTCAAAAGTATATGATAGTACCTTAAAATTTTAAGAGGAACACTTTTGTACTTTTCTGATAATAATATGTGCCCTTGAGGTATTATTTTAGAGCTTTTAGTTACAAATTTGTACCTTTTCAAAAAGTACCACCCCAGTGACAGCTTGTGTGCCTTTATTTCTAAGAGTGTGGTGTATGTGTGTGATTGAGTGTGTATGGGTGTTTCCCAGTGATGGGTTGCAGCTTTGTGTGATTAAAAAAGGGACTAAGCCGAAAAGAAAATGAATGAAGTTAACTTAATTCATTTATGTTGCCTCAACACAAAATGTTTGTGCGACACCCAAAAAAATGTTTTCCGGTGTTCAATGTTTACCATGTTTTAACATGCATTTTAGTTGTTGCTACAATTTGTTATTAAACCACAAAATATGTTATTAAAAATATAGCTTGCAGAAACAGAACATCCTGTTTCAGCACTCAGAAAAAAGAGTTTTGCTGCTTGTTCAACCTACTCATTTTAAATGAGCTGAAACAACACAATTATTGAGAATTTTTTGGGACAACTTAATCACTTCATGTTCAATCCACTTGATTTTACAAAGTTAACTTAATCGATTTGTTTTGGGACAACATGAATGAATAGTGTGAAACCCTGCATTTTTACAGTGAAGGTCAGACATTGGTTTGGTGATGAAACATGTAGGAAGAAATTTGTGTTTAAGAATGTAGTCTCAGAAAAGAGTAAACTCACAATAAAATTAAGCTACAATATTAGATCAGAGTGTCGTCTTGACAAAGTTGTTATAACAGTTGACTCTAGACAGTATAAGTCTGATTATCATGCTAATTTAGCATTCGTTGTAATGCAATTGTGCTGTTTAGATTTTATTATAATTATTATTATTATTTATGTAGATGCTTTAAATAAGAATTTGGGGCTATGTCTCGTCCTGCAAATGATGGCTTATTTTTTCCTGTTTTACTCCAATATTTTGTATCCTTGCCCAATAAAAAAATAAGTAAAAATAATAAAAATAAATAAATAAAAGCAATAACAGATTGACTTTAGATAGTCTTTAGTCAGTTTAAGTCTGGTTGTCGTGTCTCTATCGTTTCTTCTAGCCTACTGAATACTCTGTGGCATGTGATCAGTTCTATGTTTATGAATGGACTTATGAAATCCATTAGCTATGGACTTGCCTTATGTCTGTCTGCTTGTGTATTTGCTTTCAGTCTGTCTGGCACGTTGTGTCTCACAGAAGATGACAGGCAGACAGGTGGCGTGTCTGGGGTCAAAAGAGGTAGCCACATGTACCTGTCTCTTTCCTCCTGTCATCTTTAAATCAAGCCAACTACATGACGGCGTATTCTGCCTCTGCATCACAGATCAGAAACTCAAACTTTTTAGGACGACTGTATAAGAGGAAACATCTGCCTTAACCGGTTTAAATCTGACTGAGCTTACTATAATAAAAGTATGCGTTTACTGTGGATGAAATCTTGGTGCAATCACAAACTGATGTGATCATTGCCATCAGAGCGCATTTAGAAAGAAAAGATTAACTGTAATGTGACACCACATTCTTACATGCAGGCTAAATCCTGTTAACTGGTTGTTCAAGCATACGCGGTCAACTCTTAAAGGGTCACATGGGATACTAAGAGTGCACAGAGAAATGGATATGTTTGGAATGGAATGTCAGCTTTTATACTATGCTGCTGTGGAATGCTTGATTGTGATTGGCTGATGAAAATTCTACGGTGGGCAATTATTTTCAGATAAACGCAAAGCTTGAATAGTGCCAGACAGGTCTTCTTGACCACATGACATCACCAAAAGACTTAATTCTACGATCTTTACATGCTATAATGGCAAAAGAACCAAAATCAACAAACAATAACACTGGCCAAGCAAGTAAATATGGTAAAGAATTGATGAAAATCAGTTTTTTCCACAATATTTCCTCTTTTGGATTAAAATATGATGTGATAACTGCAGCTAATCAATCTCATGATCTTTCTCGCTCACTTTAATAATGACAATAATAACTGCATTTATAACTACATTAGTCTCCTGCCAATGGCTTAATCCTCAATTCTTTAATAAAAAAAATGGACCGATTTAATTGACCGGCTGTCATCAGTTATTTTAAAAAGAACTTGATAAATACTGTGCTTAACTGTATACAATGCTGCACTGTAAATACTGTATACAGTCAAGCCCCAGGGATAGGAATACGTTTGAGTTTGACTGTATATAAAGACACTATTCAGTTGCATGAGGTCTGTAAAAGCCTTGTGTTTTTAAAAGGCATCTGTTAACACTAACAAAGGCTTCATTTATTTGAACAAAATACTGTAAAAACATCATTTGAAATATTATTCTGATTGAAAATAGCAGAAAATAGTTTAAGTGAATATATTTTAAAGTGCAATTTATTTCTGCGCTGAAAAAGCTGAATTTCATTACTTCAGTCTTTAGTGTCAAATGATCCTTCAGAAATCATTGTAACATGATGATTTGCTGCTCAAGCTACATTAGTAATGTTATAATTTAATTATGGATATTTTTTACAACTATTAAGCTTAATAGAACCACATTTATATTAACTTAGAAGTAAAATTAGCTCAATTGTGATCCTTAAACAAAACATTTTAAAGGGACATGAAACACCAAAATTTTTTGAGATGTTAACAGTCCCACGTATATATGTGTCCCACATTGCTAAAAACACTATTAGCACACATATACTTCACAAAAAGTGAAAATTGGTTGTTTTTGCATTATTTTGAGAAAATTCCAATTTCCGTTTGGAAAATAAATTTTGAAGCAACATCAAGGCGATGAGATCTTTGTGTAAATTTCAGCTTGTAGTCTGTACCGGCTGGTACAACGTGACATCTTTGAGCTTTCAGCATTAATTCATGACTGACACTTGGTTCTAACCAATCAGCGTGCACTATTGTGAACGAGATGCAACTTCATTAAAATGCATGATATTGCTTCGAAAACTGTTTTTACCTGTTGCAGTGTTCAGACGACAAAGAGGCGCCACGTTGTGTTGCCAATCGTAATTAAAACAAGTGGAAGAAGAAGAAGAATTGTTCAGAAACATGGGTAGTCAGTGTTGCGTTTATAAATGAGCCACAACGAAGATTTTGTTTCCATTTTCCCACAATGGGAGCACCGCTGTGTGTGGGCCCACATGTGTGGATTACAGTGGTCTGCTAACATGCGACAAAAATATGTTTATAAAAACACTTTTTACCCGAGAGCATTTCGCATCTGGAAATGGTCAAATCCGAATTTGCTACTCATCTCCTTTTAAAAAAAGATGTGGTTCCAGTTCGTGTTGATTGTCCTGCCTCTACGGATTTGTTAAGTGTGTGATCAGTGTTCTTTGTTTATGTTTATTCAGATGGCAAAGTTAGTATCATCAGCAGTACTCTTTCAGTTTTTAAAGACAAACCTTAGTCAATATGATTTAGTTACTAAGTTTACAGTAATATCACTACAATATTATGGACTGAAAGATCCGCTGTAAATGCTGCTCTCCAAATGTAAACATGTAAACACCTTAATCAAACTATTACTGTCGTTTAGGATTTTTGCCGCATATGATTTTTGCCACATTTTGTGACAGGATAGTCCATACACACAGCTGTTTGACAATATTCTCTGCACCTACCGAGTCTCTGCATCTACCAAGAAAAGCGGAGGAGTTTTTTTTCTCCCATACGGTGTGCGGTATCAAAAATTCAATTAAAACAACACTCTTCCAGCAGTTTCTCGCATTCAGTATCTTATTTGTCACAGGGGGCATGCAGGAAATGTTCCTGAACAAAAGTGAAAGTGCCAAACTGCATTTAAAGTTGACAAATTAAGATTGAAACACCCAAAATTACATGAAACTCCGGAGGAAACGTGGATAACGTGGCAATGATGTTAATCGAATTATGTGTTATAAACACCTTAATCATATTATTGTCTTATTCAGATTAAGGCAAATAATTTGAATACTGCTGTCCATGTAAACGTAGACCTTGTCTATCTCCACTGCGTTTGTGTTGCCGCTGTGAAAATCAGCTTTAGTGAATGTACTGAAACTTTCCTTTTCATGAAAACCCTTCCCTCTTTCACCACTCGACACTCCCACCTAAACAAAGCTGGACCCACCCACTTTCCTGACTTTTTTCAAACTAGAGGTGTGAAAACACACGCTGAGACAGGAATGGTAATGGTCCTTTGATATCAGCAAATGTTTCTTGTTCTTTGTATGCCTAAATAAATAAGATTTTCTATTGTTACACTGAATGAGTTTAGTGTAAAAAAATGGCAAAACAGTACGAGTAACTGACTGTTCCAAAAAAAAAAGATATAAATAAATAATAACATATAAATATTAAGAAAATAAATAAGAAATAATGAACAAGAAATAATTTGAAGAAAACTTTCACACAGGAAAAAATAAACAGTATTTTACTTTTACTGTTTGATGCTTGAAAAACCCTTTTGCATCCCATACAGCAGCTTGTGGTGTTGCTTACCCAAAAAGCAAGAAACAAAGCGAACTGAGTAAGTCATTTTAACTCTTATAACACTCCGTCTACTTGTCTAATAATAATGGCGATCTGGGAACAGCTGCAAAGAGATATTTTTGGAGATTGGCTGCAAAAAAATGCACTTACATCAGAGAGTCTATACAGGGCCTTTGGGGCTCGTGCTCTCCATAAAGAACTCACAAACCAGTGCTCAAGCTCATATAACTAACTGGACTCAATTATTATTACTAATCAAACACATATGTTAGATCACACACTTGATGTCACTGGAAAAAAACAGATTTTTGATTGTGCAATTGGCAATACAAATCTTGCACGTAGCACTGCAGACTCTTATGGCAATACTGCATGTAATAAACAACTTGACGCAGGAGAGAATATATAGGCAAACAGAACTAATGCTTTATAATATGGTCACGTGGTCCTTTTGCTGAAGAAATAAACATTTAGCAATGGCAGCATTGATGTAACTGTGGCCGAGCTTTAGGAAATCAATATACCATCTCCAATAAATCAGTCAAGCCAATGTGTTATTCCATACTCAAATGCTCATCGCTGTGCTATACAAAGAGCATCAATGGATCAGCTCAACCATTGGTTCATCATGAGTTCTGCTCAACAGGTTTAGACTGGGAATGAAAAATGAGTAAGTGAACAGAAAATGTGTGGAATCAGAAGCTGGTAAACTACTTCCCCACTGAGATCAGACTCTACGCCAAAAACGACATCATGTAAGGAAAAAGATATATGAGGAGGGAAAAATATTCACTCAGTGAGCAATTATGAATCTCTTCCTCTGCTAATCAAAAGCAAACCAGATGACAGCAGGAGAGGAGCTGTTTTAGGTCAATAAAAAGAGACAAATGATCAACTGTAACATGTTAACTGCCGATTCAGGGAAGGATAGTGGAAAAGGAGATTAAGAGGACAAAACCTAAAGGTTAAAACAAGGACAGGCTAGAAAAATAGAAATACTCAAGAAAACGCAGACACGTCCTTCTGCTTTTACAAATTTTGACGTGTTTTTGTATTGAGCTCATGCATATATTGAAGCATTAGTTCAATAGTTTAATTTTCTGAAGAAAAATGACAAATAAAACAAGAGAATGCAAGCTAAACAATCTAAAAACATGCTAGAAATGTGCTAAATTATGTTATCCACATGATAACATTGTCAAAAATGCTAATGTGCTAACACATTGCTAGCATTTTTTTTAGCACTCACTAGTATGAATGCAGACAACTAGCTATTTCGGGACATTTGAAGATATTGGTAGATTGATTATTATTATTATTATTATTATTATTGAAACGACATGAGGGTGTATTTATTTTGGGTGAAGTACCCCTTTAAATCTTTTACATGGCCTACAACCACTGTTGCAGCTACTGTCAATTTGCGTCTAGATGTTCCCAAACCAGCTTTGACTGATCAAATATAGTAGGTAGTTTACATAATATAGATGATAGAAACAGCTGCTAATGGGGCATCTATATTTTTTTTATGCTTGACAACCAAAACAACACCAAACTTTAGGACTCTATAACGATACTTAGTAACCCGAGTTCGATTTTCTGCCTCAGGGTCCTATGCCGAACCCTTCCCCTCTCTCTGCTCCCCACACTTTCCTGTATACTCTCTACTGTCCTATCAATTAAAGGTGAAAACCCTAAAAATAAAGGTCACATCACTGCTGTGGCCTCACAAGTGTGGTACAGCGTAATTTTTTATGGATAGATTGCACGGCCATGACATTTAGCCAAGAGCACATAACCACTACAGCCAACCCATTAGGCCTTACTGGCAGGTACATTTTTTAATGGATGTCAATAGAGAATAAGGTATTTGCAGAAGTATGCTGAAGGACTTTCAATTTTACCGTAAGCTGGGTGAACTGTATGCTGTTTCAAAATCAGCACGTTTAAGGTCTGTTTTCATTAAAAAAATCAGCAATCTCCACTGGCTGAATGATATCAGATATAAAGTCTCAGAATGTACAAGAAGCACTGCATTAAATTACATTTTTCCATGCCATGTCTTTAAAACATGAACATTTATTTTACCCCAGTATATATTCAATGGAGCTTCTGCGAAAGCCTAATGCTGACAGGCGCATGCATGTAAATGGCTTTTCATCTTGTTTTACGCTTGAACAACTAAATAAATTCTGAAGTCTGTATAACTGATTATATTTTAGTTACATTACAACATCAATGCTGTAAAAGTAAGCCTATAAAATGAAAAAAAAAAAAGTCACATTAACCATTCACTGGAAGTTTATCAGTATGGAAAGAAACACTAACTCTGCATATATCCTATAGTCATCAATAGCATAAGGGCTAATCTTTAACATGTTTGCCCTTTTTCATGTATTTTTATATTTATTGTTGGTAAAATAGCCGTTGTACTAGGCAAATAAAATTTTTGATAGGTTGGATACAGTGTTTGACGCTTATAGTCTCTGCAAACAGTGACTGACTGTCACAAAACTCATAGGAAGTTAATGGACTTCTGATCAATACTGCAATGCGACTGGTTATGAAAGGCATACATGATTCAAGGCGGCAAGCACTGCACTCTCATCTCCCAATGCAAGTATTAAACCTCTGCTACTAATGAAGGGGGGCTCCGGGAAAGTGAATGGGAACAAATGTTCTTAGATGTTTTCTGAGCTGGGACGCGAGGTGCCATCAGAAACCTATTCTCCAGCACTCAGCTTCTTTCTGCATGATCTTAACAAAAACGGCAATTTAAGCAACAAAGACTCTTATCCTAAATGTTATGCATGTCATAATTAAATCTGCATCTGCATATTGGAAGCTGACAAAGCTAAAAAGCACTCAATTCTAGTGTCAATATCTGCATTTGAGTGGTTAACTGAAGCAGCAATGTTGAGACAAGAAAAAAAAAGCAAAAATTCTTGGCCAAAGAACTCTGCTGACACACTGTGGTGAAGTGCATACAGTACATCCCATCGAGATCCAAAACAATGAATCAAAAACACTCAGTTTAGAGAAATTACAGGTTTATTGAGTCACAATGTTTAGCGAATGAAAGCTGCGATGAGAAAACTAGAGCCAGGTGAATGAATGGACAGATCAGCCTATCCTCTCCTTTCTAACATCAACCTCACCCGTCCCATGAGCTGGGGTTAAAGAGAGAGGTGTCATAAAGAGGACGCCGGACACTGCTGTTCTGTTGCACACATTCAAAAGGGCACAACTGGCATTCTGGGCCCTCACCTGCTGGACCAGAGAAAGCTGCTCAACCCTTTCTCTGATACAAGCGGGAGAACCAGACTTCATTTATCTTCTCTCATTCAGTCTGCTGATTTTGAGCAGAGGAAAGAGTTAAGACCGCACGCAAATCATCCATTTCATTCATAATTATCTGCTTCCCCTAAAACCATGACGCATGTTGTGCATATTCTATTGAACAAAGAACCAGTCTAACTTACTCTAACCAGCGTAAGCTCATCGTATTCAGGAGAATCACCCACTGGAGAAAACACTACGCTAATTTCACCAGGCATGTCAATGTTACACAGATGTCCTATTAAAACTGGATAATTCAGATGTGGACAGTACAAGATAAACACATGGATATATGAAAAGAAAAGGAAAATCTGTTGAAATTTGGATGACTGCATTTAAATCATTGACACAAAATAAATATTGATTGTACCATTAAATATCTCAATTTAACCAACGTCACCAGGATACATTTGTAAAAGCATGTGCAGATTTGACATGCTTTGTCAGATGGCTTAAACGAAAACATTTTGATTGTCATTTTAGGATTTTTGTGTTGGATTGATCGGGAACTCATTGGAATGTTTTCTTAGGAAACCTGGCTTCATTTTAGCATGTGGCCACAAACTGCAGAACCTCATAAAGAGGAAACAATTAAGCTCCGGATAAGATTTCAAACTATTTTCTAGCAGGGAAAAAAATAGTCATCAAAAATGTCTCCAGTCAAACATTTTTAAGGGGAGGAATAGTTTACCCAAAACTTGTTTTTTATTCATCTTTATGTTCCAAGTCTGTATGCTGTTATTTTTCCGAGGAACAAAAAATAGTTGAGCCTTTTTTCATATAAAGCCATATTACTTGACAAGTTATTAATATGTAAAAGTATTTTCACAGAAAAACATGTTATATTTTTACTCAATATTTTTGGATGTGCAGTACATATATATTTTATATATCTTCTTTTACTTGAGAAGCACACAGAGAAGAATTTGCCTAAATAAACTTGCCTTCCAAAGTTGTCAATTGTGTGTAGAAGAGCGAGTTATTTCAACAGGAAATGTCGACTTTCTTTTCCCCCTTGACATTTTGTCTATTTTAAGCATAAATGCAATCTTAATTCATGTTCATTTAAGAAAGCAGTCATCACTATGCTGTGTTTAAAGGTTAAGATTTTAAAAAATCCCTTTTTGCAATGGTTGGTTTTAAAAACATGGACCCCAGTGAAAAGAGCCACTTTGCATGATGTATTTATAGTCTTGGTCACTATTTGTTGTATAAAAACCTATAGTGTGAAATTCCTTATTTTGTGTTTCACAACATATCAGCACATAGGTTTAAAGCAACATGAGAGTGAATAAATAAAGGTTTGGGTGAACCATCTACTTACTGAACAACTGGTAAACATGAAAAATGGCTCAGCCTGAAGAGAAAACAACAGAGTGAAGGGGGTGTGCCTGAGCTGAAGAAAAGTATGATAGATGTAAATACATTTGCTTGTTGTCCATTCCATCTCCCACCAGGTAGATTAAAACATTTTTGGTCTGTTGCTCTCAACCTTTTGGCTGAACAGGGGGAGGAAATGGACAGCAGGAGTTAACCACACATTGTGCTGTGCTTCACACAAACACAATGAACGCACACATACACACACATTCAAATCAATCATTCCCACTGAGGATATAATGAGGGTCAGGAGAAAAGAGACCCTCTGTGGCTGTGTGCAGTTCTTATGTCAGCTGCACCTCAGGAGGACTGGCATTATTGTTGCTCCCCTCTTGCACACTGACCACTGAGCCACGGTACGGGACCTCTATGATCCGAGGTTTGTCAATGATGCGGGCGCAGCGATTGCCCTTCTCCACGATGCCAATGATCCAAGCTTGTTGCCCATCGCCCACCCCTCCGTCCTGCCCCACGGCTCCCAGCAAACCCACGCGACTGGATTTCATCTCTGCGCAAAACCGGGCTGCCTGCTCCCGTGGCAAACAGATCAACAGACCACCTGAGAGAGGCAGGAAAAAGATGTGAATCGAACCAAGGGCTTGAAGGAAACTCTACGACTAGGAATGCCTATTTCAGGAACGTCAATAAATGTTAAAATATTAATACGGAAGCAACCAGACCAAAGGAGGCTTTAATGTGTTTTTTTTTTTTACAATTTTGTTTTGAATATTATTTTTATTTTAAAATTAAGACTGCCATTTAGGATGGTGCTGTGAGACTGATGGATAAATAGAGGTTTTATTATGATATCGAAATGAAATTTATAATTATTTACAAAGAAATGACCCAAAACGGTTTACGTTAAGTCTTTAAGTTTCATTATAACTGCAAAGGTTAGACCATCATCTACACTGGACAAAAGCAAAATTAGCTAAATGTTCACCAACTATAAATACCTTGTGTAATATATGTAAAGAGATGGACAGTCAGATAGACAGATAAATACACACACGTTTTGGTCACGTTCTAAACTTGGCAATTTTTTTTTTTTAATGTTTTGCATGTACCTTTGTCCTATTGTTGGAATATTTGGTTTAAATTACAGATTCCAGTTTAGACAATAATACTAAAAGTCTTATATTGCTTCAAATGGACTCCAGCAAAGCTTGCAGTCAAAAAAATGTTTAATTATTTTGCAGCCAGTGCTGACATATATAGAGCAAATGGATCCCAACATAATATTTGTGGTTTGACTGTTGATTATTTGTTTCCCACATTTTTTCTTCCCTTCATTTTATTTGATTTTTTATCTATATTGTTTCTTAATCTTTTTTTTTAAACCTTTTGTCATTCATTTTATATAATGTACAATAGATAAGTAAACTTATAAGGGAACTTGTATTTACTTATGTATGGATGTATGTATATCATGACATGATGTAAAACAGATTAAGAATGTGCATAATATAATGTATAGAAATGGCACCGTGGTGCTCGGTTGGAGCAAATATAATTAGTCTCTATTTTTAAAATCTTTTTAAAATTGTTGCTTTGAGTAAAATGTCAATAAAAAGATCTGAACACAAAAAACTGCAAAGGATGAAAGAAGGTTATATGATCATTTTTAAGTGTGTGTGCTTTGAGCTGTGACTCTCACCTGATGTTTCGGAAGATGTGCCCTGCAAAAGCCCAAACAGGTTTCCACCAGCTTTGCTGATCGCAGCCATTTTAGAGATAATGGGAAGGTTGTGAATGACAAAGGCAACATCGTTTCTCTGCTGCTTGGCCAGATTCCGTGCATGACCAATGATCCCAAACCCGGTGATGTCTGTGGCAGCATGTGCATTAAATTTGTGCATTAAGGCAGCAGCTGGAGAGAAAAAAAAGAAACATTTACAAATCATTTATAAACAGCTTTCCTTTACTTCATCGTTTTAAAGTACACTCAAGAGGCCATTTTAAATACTACAAAGTTGCAAAACCATGTGGAGTGTGTGTGCTGAATATTAGCCCCAATGTTGATATAAATCCATGTTAAGACTGCTTATGCAACGACATACCAGTGCGATTGAGGGTGGCCATATTGAGCATAGCCTCCTGATAGGCTTGCTCCACTTCCTCCCTGGAAATCACCAATTTTATCTTATTCCATTTCTCAGGCTGAAAAAAAAAGAGATATACATGTGATTGCAGAAAAGTAATACAATGATGTGAGGATGTAATATTTTCAAATTCTACACAAAAATAGTGGAAGAAGTTGCTATGATATACTTACTATATCCAACCACTGATGGGCATTCACTGCTACTTGAGTTCCCAGAGGTTTAGTGAGAACCAACACATCCCCAGGTACAGCACCATCAGGGCTACATATATATTTAAACAGACATGTGAGAATTTACTCAATGAAAACAAATACTGAACGGTCACGCAATGAATATTTGCTTTCATAACTCATACATGTTAGTTTAGAAAACTGGTTCATTCAGATCCAAGTGTGTGAATTTGACTAATTCACGAGAGAGCAGACAGAAACACTCACAAGATGAAATCATTGGGCTGGCAGACTACAGAAGCTACGCCCCCGATTATGATCCAGGGATTGACAACTGTTTGTCCTCCGGTGACTGAAGTCCCGCCCTCCTCTGCCGCATCACGGAAACCCTTCATCATTAAAGGCATCACCAGATCTCTCTCCTGAGAAAACATCGGCAAGCAACACATAAAATTAACCACTTAGCCAGGGTTCCCCAGGTCAAATTCTCACTGACTAAAAAATGAGCTTTCATGACCCATCCACCTTATTTTTCACTTAAGAGCACAGCCATTGTATCTTAAAGGTAACTTAAAAGATTTACGATCTCATTCACTTCCTTTAAAGAGCCCCTATTATGGGTTTTTGAGAATTACCTTCCACGCAGTGTGCAACACAGCTCTAAGTGAATGAAAACATCCAGCTAAGGGGTTAAATCTGAAAATGTACTGTGTTTAAAAATGTAATTTTTAAAATAAAAGATTCGACTCAGAGTCGTTTAAAAGATTTGTCTGTCATCCGAATCTTTTGCCTGTTCGTGTCGACGTCGACACGAAACAAAACCAAATAAAAACTACCGGATCCAGCAAAACGTGAACACGCCTTTCCCTTCAGACACTAGCAGAGTGCGAGGGACCATGGGATTGATCATGACGTGAAGATTACTATCACTGAGAGATGGCCAGACATGCGGCTGTGGGGAATAAAGGGTTAAAGTTCATTTTCACAACACCACAGTATAGCCAACTGTGTGCTTTGTTTGTTCCTGTCATTTTTCTAATGATTGATACAATAACCTACCCTGCAGTGTGGGATTCGCCAGCCAATTGTTATTAAATGAAAGATCAGCAAGGTCTACTAATGTATGGGACTTTGTCTGTAACCGTTACAAAGTTTGTATGGACCAGTTTCTTCTTCCTCCAGATCCTGTAACTTTCTCCGTTCTACACAACGTGAAGTGTGCTTAAAATGGTTGCCTCGTTTTCTGTAGTAGGTAAAATATGTGTTTAATTGTGTATTGTACCTTGTAATTGCTCTGCGCAGCTTGTAATCACATATCTATTTTAGACCAGTGCTTGTCTCTCTCTCTCAGGGTAAATTTTATGGGTCTATTTCACATATCACGTGTAAAACTACGTTGAAAACACGACGCATGCTTCCTTTACTGATTTAAATGCATTTTGTGCTCGCGATCTCCTGCTGTTTGTTGCTATGGCCACCACCAGCTGTTCCTACACATGTGCAACTTTTGCCACTGTGTGGATTAACACTAAACATGTATCCTTGTTATTACTTGGGGTTGTTGTGAAGAATAGAGTAATATGCTGGTGTTTAACTGCATTGCTTTAATGCGTTCCTGCATTGGACTCACGCATATACTCTGATCACTACTTCATAACCGTAGGGGGCGTTTCTCTCCGTTTCGCGATGAACACAGTGGACCAATCACAACAGACTGGGTCATCAAAGCAATCAGCGCAGATTAGCCTCACACAAAGGAGGGGTTTTGAAACAAATGAATCCCTGAACAACTCATATGGGAGTCATTGGGAAAATAAGGGAAAAATTAATGCCTTTTAAAAGACACTGAAAGTGTTTTTTGACCTTGCATGCATATCAGCTTGTAGTTGGAGACCCCCAAAATCAAAATATGACCTTTTATAAAGCATAATAGGGGCTCTTTAAGTTTTAGCAAAGCAAAACAACTTATGCTGCTTAATGTTCGAAATCATATTTTAGTACATTTGTTTGCCAGTTGACAAGTGGGAAAAGAATAAAATGGCATGAATAAAAAGACTAACCATAACAACAAGCAAAACATATGAAAAATAACATGAAAAAAAATGTCCATTACTTGGACAAAAACATATAAAAATTCTGTGACTTTCAACGTCTGGAATGAAACTTTTATAAATAAACGATATTCCAAATATAACATGACCCGTGGAAACCCTTCTCAGCTTTCTGAACCTGCAAAGATACGTGCAAATATTTAAATGAAATCTATGCAAAAAAGGGAACTTCACCTTCTCGTTCATCTTCTGACTGACACTGAGGAGCATGAGCATGTTGTCACATTCTGTGATGCCCATGGCGTACAGATCACTCAGGACATTTGCACAGGCGATTCGTCCCTGTAAAAAAACAGAGATGAGCTTCATTCATACCGTATTTGAGGTGCTTAGAACATTTCCAAAACATTAACAGAGTTCACCCACCATCATGTAAGGGTCCTCCACTAAAGGATAGAAGAAATCTGTGGTTTGGACCAGGGATAGACCTCCATGTCTTAGTGGGATCACACATGAGTCCATTCCAATACCTGAACCAAGAAAGTACATTATTATTATTTTTCATTGACATCAATTACATGTGAAAATGCATATTTAAATAGCACATACTATAGTGATTAAAAATAACTTTATTATAACACTGAGTAAGAAACATTTTTGCAGGATTTGTAATTTTTTCCCCAGTGGTAAGCATTTACTTAAAACATAGGTGCATAGTTCACTTCTCTTTTAAATGACTGGGTTATAGTTAATGGTAGTTCTAAATTAACAGGATGAATCAAAGGTTAAACAAAGTGCTTAGCGGAAGAGATGTTTTCTGATCCTTCAAGGCAGATAAATGATGGTTTTCTAAAATACATTTAAAAAAATTTATTGAATGACTTTGCAGTTTTATGTTTGACATTAGAGAGATTACAACATATGATATGCTGAATACACAGAACACAAACGGTTGTTGGTGTGTTTTGCCAAATTTACCGGAAAAACGTTGCAGCAAACTACTGCATACAAACAGGTCTGACAGTAGTGATAACCAACCGGTTTTGCAAAGACAATAAGAGCCTTTTAATTGTCAGTTTTTACAGCAATTCCTGGAACTCATTTCCGCGAATCGGTTCTTTTGAACAGTCTGTTTCCAGAAGGCGGTTCACCAAACCTATTCAGCGCTTTATTATTTTCATTAGGGGTCAACATATTGTTTTTTATGTGAATAAATGTTTTAATTCAATTTTGTAAGTCTATCATGCAATAAGTTTACGTCGTGTTTTTGTTTTTTTAACAAAAACTTTCACTTAATTGGCGTAATAAACAGCCAAACCCTCACTTAAATGATCTTTCTTCAGAGTATCAAAACTGTTTCGTGTTTGCTGTATTTTCTTGCCATTTATTGTATTGTTTTAGCATTGTTTGCCTTCTATTTGACACTTTGGTCAACCTTGGTAGTAGTAAGATGCTATATAAATAAAGGTTGGTTGATTGATAGTTTCTTGGTTCAACTGATTCGCTGAAAAGATCCGACTCAAAAGAACTATTCCCGAATCAATGCTTGCTGTTTGACAGCGTCGGTGTGACAGGTCATACTTTACCTAGTCGAGGACCCTGAGCAACTGAAACAAGCCCGAAATCAGCGGTTTCGTCTCCAACACCCGTCCCCGAACCGTCGTCCTCTCCGGGCGGCCGGTCAGGCTCCAGTCCCTGCAGGAGTTTGAGCAGAGTCTCCTGCGGGACTTTACACCCTCATCCTTTCATATCAGAGAAGGCCGTGAGTCTGAAGCCGCGGTCTAGGCCATGCTCCTCCGGGTTCAACGCCTGGTATCCCGCCGGGTAAAAGACTGCATACCCTCCTGCTCCGCCAGAGTCCCCTGACGGTGGCTCGGAACCCGACATGGTAAAATCAGTATTATTTATTCCTCATGCAGACGAAGAAAGAGGTGCTTAAAGAAAAGGTGAGGCGTTCACGAAACAACTGGCTGAAAACAACAGATAGCGTGTTTGATGTACACGCTTGGCCCTTGAACACGGAGTATAGACGCGCTTGCGGACTAAACCATCTCACAATGCTGAGGGGAGAGGGGTGTCACTTTCAGACCCATGCTAGGAAGTTTGTCGCTAATAGACAAGTTACTGTTGGAATTAAGTAAATAAGAAAGAAACTGCGTGAAAAATCATCTTGCACCAAACTAAACCGTCGCTGGCTCGTTTTGGACTTGCTTGTTCAGACTTAATCTCCCTCTAAAAATGAAAATGGCACAATCTTCTATTGTGAGCTCCCCCTATTGTGGTTCTACCATAAAGGTGCGTCAGACGGTTGTGCGTTCATGCAAATTTACAAAAAAGGTACTAGAGGCAAATGACGTGCTTCTTTTCATTCCTAAGAATATTGCAAGTAGTTTGTAGACACTTACTAAATTAATGTGTGAAAAGTGGCTTAAAATATAAGTTAGAGAAATAGTTATGTGCAATCATGTATACACACACTTGAATATCTCTATAGTAATATTTTATACTGTACAAGCTGTAATCTAGTCCCCAACCAACCCCTACCCATGACGCTCACAGAAAATTTAAGAAATTTTAACTTAACCATGATTTTGATGCCTTTTGGTTTAATACAAATCATATTCAGATTGGTATGCCCACGTCATTGTTTCCATACAAACTATACATTCAAGCACACACACACAAATATAAATATAGTAAAAGTGATCAACTAAACAAGCTTCAAAAACAAGCCAGAAAAACTTTCAGAAAAGTTGTTTATTCCCACATTCAATGAATTTCATCGATATTTGGGACACTCCAAAAACACAGAACTGGACGTTGATGAGGAGTCACAAATGAATCACCTCAGAGCTTTTGAGGTTTAAGCACAAATGGAAAATTCGGTCCTTAATTTGACAATATCAGATTTTAAAAAAATTATAAAAAAAACAAAACACCACTTTATAATAATTGTCTTTGTCCATACTTTGACCCGTGTCAGGTTTTAGCTATGATGTCCGTGGCAGTAAAATCTGCATATTAAATGTCAAATATGTTATTTGCTGAAGACCTGTTTGAACAATGGAAATGGACAATTCTTCTCTTCTTAAGCCTGGATGGCACTTTTGGTGCTGTAGGCCAGGTAGTAAACCAAAATGCCAATCAGTGCAGCCAAGACCTCTGTTGACACCCAAGGACCATTCCACGCACCCTGAAATTCAAAAATACATTAAAAACAAGCACATCAAGGGGCAAATCTGTAAACTAGTAGTAGAAAATGTGTGAAATCCTGTAATAAGGCATATTATTTAAGTGCTGATGTAATGTGTTACCTTGTTTGTAATTTAAATTTAGTATTTTGTATCTGGTTCGATTTTGTTGAATAAATTAAGCTATAGTTGCGAACTTTAATTATGACATCGAGATTATATTATATAACGATATATATTATGATCCCGATATATGAAGTGTATAAAAATGGATGTGAAGCAAAGCAGAATTGGCATGAAATGCTAGGTGAAACACCAACAAGGCACAGGTACACGGCTGATTCATGTATTCCCCTAATTATGAGTTTTAGCTCCTGGTTTAAGGGAAAATAAGGTCATTTTGAATTGTTAAATTTGTTTAGGATTCATTATATATATATATATATATATATATATATATATATATATATATATATATATATATATATATATATATATATATATATATATATATATATATATATATATATATATATATATTTAGTGTTTCAACTTTCAGGATTCTTTTGTGTGTGTTAGTTTGTTAGTTTTCTCTCGTTCTCACAGTGATTCATGATGCTATATTGTGTAATGGTTCAATGCAATGTGTCCAATAAACGAATCGTGAACCATCAGTGGAAGATTCAGTCATCTTTTTACCAGGACGCTACAGTAAGAACTTATTTCATTTTAAGAACTTGGGTGTACTGTTTGTTGTTGATGAAGATCCGCATGTTCACTCACCCTGTGATCCACATTGACAGAGAACAAAGGCTTGATGGCATCGACATCTTCATTGTTTCTTTGAGCCTGGAAACACATTTAGCAGAAACATTAAACAAATTCTTCTGTGTTCATATTTATCATGCAAGATTCCAAAACAACAATTCGGTCATTTTTCACATTCCTTACAGTATTCCAAACCTGCACTTGCTTCTTATGCAAAAAGGATGTTGAAGAATTTATTGGTTATTAAAGATTTCTGGCCCCATATAGTTCCCTTATGTGGGGGAAAATTGTGTGTCTAGCAGAAAAAAAAAGCTTCAGTGAAGTGGAAGGTGAATGACAGTATTGTGTTTGGTTGAGCTGTCCTTTTAATAATAATAATAATCACTTTAATGCAAAATATGCAAACAAGTTTACTGTGAGGTTAGAAACACTGACTATTTTAGGTGCTTCACAATAGCGGGCTGTGATAAATACCCAGTTAACATGCCTCTACTCTGTTTGGTGCAATCTTTCGTCCAGCATCATAAGTACTGTAGTTTTTTCCCTGCACAAAATCCACTATAAAACAGATGTGTTCAACTAAATCATAGGCGTCAAACAAATTCAAATGATAAACCTTTAAAAACAGACCTGCTGTGAGCTCAAATGTTATCAATCGATTGGATATGATTTAGTTCACAAGTCTCAAACTCGATTCCTGGAGGGCCGCAGCTCTGCAGTTTTGGTCTGTTTTAAAGGTTTATCATTTGAATGAAAGGAGTATTAACTTCTAATACCCAACTGTTGTGCTTCATTTTTCTACCTTCACAGGTTTGGAATGACATGAGGAGGAGTAATCAATCACTCCCAAATTTCACAAACCTTTCGTAGAGTGCTGTAAGACTCTTCGTCAAAGAACTTGACCTGATATGTGCCGGAGCTTGCCTGCTTATGAGGAACACTCCATGACACCTGGACAGAAAAAATTACAATAAGTACAAATCAGTGGAGCAGTTGCTACAGGTATGGTTTACCCAAAAATGAAATTACTGTCTTCATTTACTCACACTTGACTTGTTTTTTTTTTGTTGTAAACAAAAGATGAAATTGAGGAATGTTTGAAACTGATAACCACTGACATCCCTGGTAAGAAAAACTCATATACTATGGAAGTCAATGGCTAGTTTCTAAAATTCTTCAAAATATCTCTTTAATAAACTCAAACTGGTTTGGAACAAGTCAAAGAATGAGTAAATGACAGAATTTTTGTATGAACAATCCCTTTTAAAAGGTAAAGGAAAGTGACTTAACATTTACTGCTTGTTGTTAAAAACTTAAGTCCCCTTACCTGGTATTTGCCAACATCTTGGCCTCTGGTCACAGGGAACTGCTTGCCATTGACATCAGCATACAGGGCGACGCTCTACAACACAAGCCTGGTCAGTCGACTATCAGTGTTCATCATCACATATGTTGCATATGTCAGCTCACCGACGGTTAATTCACTCACCTGAGCCCCGTTTGCACACGCCAGACTCAGTTCAACGATGAACACAGTCTCGGAGGAGATGAGCGCGTCTGTCGTCGTGTATGAAGACGGAGAAATCACCGGGTCTGTGCAAGTCTCAGCTGTGGAAAGAAGAAAAACACAAGTTACCAACAACAGCAGCTTAATCAGAATCAGAAAGAGCTTTATTGCCAGGTATGTTCACACGTACGAGGAATTTGTTTTCGTGACAGCTTCTACAGTGCAACAGGATTAGAGACAGGGAAAAAACAGATAATAAATATATATATAAAAAAAATAGAAGTAGTGTGTGCAAATGAAATCAAGTAAACGATAAAGAAAAAGAAACGGAACTGATTCAGTGTGTGTTAGCATGTGACATCTCATCGCTAGCGAATCTAAACGAATACCTGAGTGAATAGTGCTATATATCTCAAAATAAATAAACGGAGGAGCTAATTACCTGCACAGAAGCTCAGACAAAGAGCCAGAAGAGCTGTTAATACTAGCTTCATGTTGATCTCCGGCCTGTTGGTTGAATCTCTACTCACTCAAACCTAAAAAGAGAGCAGTACTCGGGTCTGTTCACCCAATGAAACACAGACAGACACGTCATCTCAGCGGAAGAATGACGTGTATGAAGATGTGAAGCGAGACCCCTGCTGAAAGCCGCCGGTACTGAAGTCTTCCTTCGTGCCTCTCTGGAGAGTTTAAATGAAAAGGATTGTAATACAAAGTTAATGTCAAATTGACTATTATTGATTCATTCATTTTCCTTCGGCTTAGTGCCTTTATTAATCAGGGGTCACCACAGAGGAATGAACCGCCAACTTATTCAGCATATGTTTTACGCAACGAATGACCATCCAACTACAACCCTATACTGGGAAACACCCATACACACACACACACACACACACACAAACTTACTACAGCCAATTTAGTTTATTCAATTCACCCATAGCACATCTTTGGACTGTGGGGGAAACCGGAGCACCCAGAGTAAAACCACGCCATCCTAGAAACGTCAACTGACTCAGCTAGGACTCGAACCAGGGATCTTCTTGCTGTGAAGTGACAGCACTAACCACTGAGCCCCCATGTCAGCCAAAATGACTATTACTAATATTAAATTGAATTATTTAATTTAACTAACGGTAATAAAGGAGTTTGCTTATATTCTTTGTGCATATTACTTTTTAACAAAAATAAAATGAAGTTGAAAACAGTCTAAAAATCTAGTCTAGAAATTATGTGAAATGTCAGGGAGAATATATTTTTTTATTATTATTATTATCATTAATAATAATAATGATTGCTATCGCTTTAATAATTTTCATTATTTGTACATTATTATGAGGTCACAAAGAACATGAAAATAAAATCATGATGATGAAAATAATGATGGAATATTCACATTAAATGTACATATTTTAAACCAAACCTATTAAGAATGGCTTCACTCATGCAAAAATTAAATAAACTATGCTTCATATTTTAATGACAACAAAATAAAATTTATAAGCAAATATTTTGATGTATGCAATTAAATCGGCTCAGTTCGATTAGATAACACATTTTTATTTTGCACCAGTAAATTTGCACTGCATTGTGTTGTATTTTAAGGTTTATGGTTATAATGTATACAGTGCTCAGCATAAATGAGTACACCCCATTTTGAAAATGAATATTTGTATCCATTTCTCAGTGAACATAGGAAATTTATTTTGGTGCATTTAAACAAAACAGATTTATTAAACAGATATATTTATTACAATAATATTTTAGTCACTGAGCAGCTTTAGAAATTGAAAACATTTACAATTAAATTCAGGCTAAATATTGCAAAATAAATGACACCCTACAAAATTTGAACTGAAGTTTTCATATTTTTTTGCTTCTCTTGATTTTTCCTATTTTTTAAATTTGTATTTAATATTTTCTATAACATATAAATTTGGCTGTACTAGTTTTCGGACCGTTATCGTAAGTTATTTTGTTAGATAAGCTCTATATTTGGCTTCAGTGCTAACTAATCTAATGTATATGCACAAATATAACATTGTATAGTTTCCTATTAAAAATATGAATGTAAAAGATAGTGCGGAGCGTACTCATATGCTGAGCACTATAGATTGTCTCTTTTGCACACGGTTTGAGTGTCTCTTACATGTATTTTTATTTAAAATAAGCTAATTAGTAGATCCCTATTATATTCATACTTTTATTGAATCTCTCCACAACAATAGTCTGTACAAAGTTGATTTTTCTCTCATATTCACTTCGGCTGATAACACACAATAATAATATTAATAATAATAATACAGGCGCTCTTGATCAGTAATAATCAAGAGTGCGCACATCCAGAGAAACAAATACCACTGGTGTAAAGGAAACATTGTCACTGTCAGATGTGTGCAGACGAAAAGCAGACAAACATTCACACGTGCAGTACATTACACTATGCTGTCACAGAAAGGCAGTACAGATGAGCTTTTTTGTTTTTAAAAG